>NW_027590291.1:20000-155000 GCF_964213995.1 Mustelus asterias | reverse complement strand
ACATGCTTGGTTTCATTGGTCAGAACATGGAATACAGGAGTTGGGACGTCTTGTTGAAGTTGTACAAGACATTGGTAAGACCACACTTGGAATGCTGTGTATTGTTCTGGTCACCCTTATAAAAAGGAGATTATTAAGCAAGAAAGTGTGCAGAAAAGAATGACTGGGATGCTATGGGGTCCTGATGGTTTGAGTTATAATGAGAGGCTGGATACTCTGGGACTTTTTTTCCCTTGAGTTGGCTTAGTGGTGTTCTTATAGAGGTCTCTAAAATAATGAGGGCATGGATACAGCAGCTTTACAGAACCTTAGTTAGGCCGCACTTGGAATATAGTGTTCAATTCTGATCGACACACGACCAGAAAGATGTGGAGAATTTGGAGAGGGTTCAGAAAAGATTTACCAGGATGTTGCCTGGTATGGAGGGCATTAGCTCTGAGGAGAGATTGGAGAAACTTGGTTTGTTCTCACTGGAACGACGGAGGTTGAGGGGCGACCTGATAGAGGCATGGACAGAGTGGATAGTCAGGAGCTTTTTCCCAGGGTTGAAGAGTCAATTACTAGGGGGCACAGGTTTAAGGTGTGAGGGGCAAGGTTTAAAGGAGATGTACGAGGCAGGTTTTTTACACAGAGGGTGGTGGGTGCCTGGAACTCGCTGCCGGGGGAGGTAGTGGAAGCGGATACGATAGTGAGTTTTACGGAACATCTGGACAAATACATGAATAGGATGGGAATAGAGGGATACGGTCCCCGGAAGGGTAGGGGGTTTTAGTTCAGTCGGGCAGCATGGTTGGTGCAGGCATGGAGGGCCGAAGGGACTGTTCCTGTGCTGTAATTCCTGTCCCCATCAAACACTTCCAGGACAGGTACAGCACAGGGTTAGGTACAGAGTAAAGCTCCCTCGACACTGTCCCCATTAAACACTCGCAGGACAGGGACAGCACGGGTTTAGATCCAGAGTGAAGCTCCCTCTACACTGTCCCCATCAAACACTCCCAGGACAGGTACAGCACGGGGTTAGATACAGAGTAAAGCTCCCTCTGCACTATCCCCATCAAACACTCGCAGGACAGATAGAGCACGGAGTTAGATACAGAGTAAAGCTCCCTCTACACTGTCCCCATCAAACACTCCCAGGACAGGTACAGCACGGGGTTAGATACAGAGTAAAGCTCCCTCTACACTATCCCCATCAAACACTCGCAGGACAGGGACAGCACGGGTTTAGATCCAGAGTGAAGCTCCCTCGACACTGTCCCCATCAAACACTCCCAGGACAGATACAGCACGGCGTTAGATACAGAGTGAAGCTCCCTCGACACTGTCCCCATCAAACACTCCCTGGACAGGTACAGCACGGGGTTAGGTACAGAGTAAAGCTCCCTCGACACTGTCCCCATTAAACACTCGCAGGACAGGGACAGCACGGGTTTAGATCCAGAGTGAAGCTCCCTCTACACTGTCCCCATCAAACACTCCCAGGACAGATACAGCACGGGGTTAGATACAGAGTGAAGCTCCCTCGACACTGTCCGCATCAAACACTCCCAGGACAGGTACAGCACGGGGTTCGATACAGAGTAAAGCTCCCTCTACACTGTCCCCATCAAACACTCCCAGGACAGGTACAGCACAGGGTTAGATACAGAGTAAAGCTCTCTCTACACTGTCCCCATCAAACACACCCAGGACAGGTACAGCACGGGGTTAGATACAGATTAAACCTCACTGTACACTCTCCCCATCAAACACTCCCAGGACAGGTACAGCACGGGGTGAGATACAGAGTAAATCTCCCTCTACACTGTCCCCATCCAACACACCCAGGACAGATACAGCACGGGGTGAGATACAGAGTAAAGCTTCCTCTACACTGTCCCCATCAAACACTCCCAGAACAGATACAGCACGGGGTTAGATATAGAGTAAAGCTCCCTCTTCACTGTCTCCATCAAATAAACCAAGGACAGATACAGCACGGGTTTAGATACAGAGTAAAGCTCCCTCTACACTGTCCCCATCAAAACACTCCCAGGACAGGTACAGCACAGGGTTGGATACAGAGTAAAGCTCCCTCGACACTATCCCCATCAAAACAGTCCCAGAACAGATACAGCACGGGGTTAGATATAGAATAAATCTCCCTCTACACTGTCCCCATCAAACAAACCAAGGACAGATACAGCACGGGGTTAGATACAGAGTAAAGCTCCCTCTGCACTGGCCCATCAAACACTCCCAGGACAGGTACAGCACGGGTTCAGATACAGAGTAAAGCTCCCTCGATACTGTCCCCATCAAACACTCCCAGGACAGGGACAGCACGTAACGCTCCCTCTACAATATCCCCATCAGACAACCGAGGACAGGTACAGCACGGGGTTAGATACAGAGTAAAGCTCCCTCTACACTGTCACCATGAAACACTCCAAAGACAGATACAGCATGGGGTGAGATACAGAGTAAAGCTCACTGTACACTGTCCCCATCAAATAGTCCCAGAAAAGATACAGCACGGGGTGAGATACAGACTGAAGCTCCCTCGACACGGTCCCCATCAAACACTCCCAGGACATGTACAGCACGGGGTTAGATACAGATTAAGGCTCACTGTACACTGTCCCCATCAAACAGTCCCAGAACAGATTCAGCACGGGGTTAGATATAGAGTAAAGCTCCCTCTACACTGTCCCCATCAAACAAACCAAGGACAGATACAGCACGGGTTACTGATTGCAACAGATTAAAATATATTTATTCGTGTCACAAGCGGGCTTACATTAACACTACAATGAAGTTACTGTGAAAATCCCCCAGTCACCACACTCCGGTTCCTGTTCGTGTACACTGAGGGAAAATTTAGCATGGCCAATGCACCTAACCAGCACGTCTTTCAGACTGTGGGAGGAAACCAGAGGAAACCCACGCAGACATGGAGAGAACATGCAGACTCCACACAGGCAGTGACACAAGCCGGGAACCGAACCCGGGTCCCTCGCTCTGTGAGGCAGCAGTGCTAACCACTCCATCACCGGTAGACCCTAAATAGATTGGACATAACGTCTGCTATGAGGAAGCTTCCTCCCACCACCTCCTAACTTTGGAGAGAGTGAAGTTGCTTCCCCGCAGCAGAATACCTGGGCTGGTGGAACGGCAATGGTTCCCTCCTGACCAGAGGGACGGCTCACGGGACCACAGACCCGACCAGCGTCTATAGCTGCTGAGGTGTGATGAGGGGTTGCCAGCGATTCGTCTTTGCTGGAATATTATTGTTCAACTTTGTCAATCGGGGTATAGATTACAGAAACGTAGAGGTCATGATGGAGTTGTATAGGAGCGTTGGTTTGGCCACAGCTGGAGCACTGTGTGCAGTTCTGGTCGACACATTATAGGAAGGATGTGATTGCACTGGAGGTGGTCCAGAGGAGATTCACCAAGATGCTGCCTGGGATGGAACATTTAAGCTATGAAGAGAGGTAGGATCGGTTTGGTTTGTTCTCTCTGGAGCAAAGACTGAGGGGTGACCTGATCGAGGTGTACAAGATTATGAAGGACATGGACAGGGTGGTGAGAGAGCAGCTGTTCCCCTGAGCTGAAGGGTCAGTTACGAGGAGGCAAAATTTAAAAATGAGGTGTGGGAGATTTAGGTGGTATATTATGGACAGTCTTATTAAAATTCCAGTTGGTGAGAATAGTCTTATAAGCACTTTCATAGATAGAACATAGAACAGTGCAGCACAGAACAGGCCCTTCGGCCCACAATGTTGTGCCGAGCTTTATCTGAAACCAAGATCATAGAATCATAGAATCCCTGCAGTGCAGAAGGAGGTTATTTGGCCCATCGAGTCTGCACTGACCACATTCCTACCCAGGCCCTATCCCCATAACCCCACATATTTACCCTGCTACCCCCCTGTTAATTTCTTGTCAATTATCTCTTCCAGATGTTGATCGATCAAATTCCAGAAATAAGACTCAAGGCAAAACTGCTATCACAATATTCAAGGCAAACCACATGAATTCTGACACTCTTCCACTGCACTGTGGAAATCCAAAATATTCAGAAACAGGGGTGTATTTTGAAACATAAATCTTTCTTGGTTTCTGGATGGACTCTTCAAGTTTTACAACTTCACTCAGCAGAGTGCTAGTCACAGAATATCTCGTCACACAGCCTATATCGAGTCACAGAGCAATACAGCATGGAAACAGGCCCTTCGGCCCAAACAGTCCATGCTAACCATGGTGCCCTCCCAGTTGGTCCCAATTGCCCGCGTTCGGTCCATATCCCTCTAATCCTTTCCCTCTATCCAAATACTTTTTAAATGTTGCTATTGAACTTGCCTCAACCACTTTCTCTGGCAGCTCATTCCATACACACACCACCCTCCGTTTGAAGAAGTTGCCCCTCAGTTCCCTTTGAAATCTTTCCCCTCTCACCTCTATATATAATCATATAACTCAGCTCAGTGACTTTCCTTACATTTCCTCCTTCCCTCCCATCCCCCATTTCATTGTCTCTCGCACCTCTTTGAACTCCACTGTTCCAAGATATTAAGATCGTCCAGTTTCGATCAGGAATGGCTGCCTCCCACTTCGGGTCAAACAAAATGTACTAAGGTCCCCTCATTACTGATGAAACCTTTCCAAGTGATAAGAATCTTTATCTATGATTCTATGAAAATCCCACAGAGTATCTGGAGTATTGTGTCCAGTTTTGGTCTCTTTATTTGAGGAAGGATGTTGCTGCATTGGAGGCAGTTCAGAGGAGGTTCACCAGATTGATTCTGGGGGTGAGAGGATTGACGTATGAGGAGAGATTAATCACTTTGGGCTTGTACTCACTGGAGTTCAGAGGGATGAGAGGGGATCTGATGGAGGTATATAAAATTTTAAAAGGGATTGATAAAGTAACTGTAGACCAAATGTTTCCTCTTATGGGGCAATCTCGAACAAGAGGTCACAGAGTATAGGTTGAGAGGCGATAGATTTAAAACTGAGATGAGGAGGAACTACTTCTCGCAGAGAGGGTGGTGAATTTGTGGAACTCGCTGCCCCAGAGTGCGGGGGAGTCTGAATCATTGAATGGTTTCAAGAAGGAGATGGATATATTTCTAATAAAAAAGGGATTAGGGGATATGGGGAACAGGTGGGGAGGTGGATTTGAGACCAGGGAGAGATCAGCCATGATCTGATTGAATGACGGATCAGGCTCGAAGGGCTGAATTTGCCGACTTCTGCTCTTAATTCCTATGTTCCTATGTTATCGAGTCATTGAGGTTTACAGCATGGAAACAGGCCCTTCGGCCCAACGTGTCCGTGCCGCCAAGTTTTTACCTTTAAGCTCGTCCCAATTGCCCGCAATTGGTCCGTGTCTCTCTATACCCATCGTACCCATGTAACTGACTAAAGGCTTTTTAACGTACAAAATTGTACCCCCCTCTCCTACTGCCTCTGGCAGCTTGTTCCAGAAACTCACCACACTCTATGTGAAAGAATTCCCCCTCTGGACCCTTCTGAATCTTTATTTTGAGGATTCTGTGTTCTGCATCTGTTTTCACAGTGGAACACGTCATTTCCATAGCAGGAATAGAGGATAACCAATGGACTTACTCATAAGAGCAAGGAGCTCTCAATATCTGGAGTGGAAGTATAAGTATAAGTCGAGGGAATTAAACCATATAACATCGCCAAAACTTAAAGCTGACTTTAGTGCTCTGAAATAGATAACTGCTGATATAGTAAATGTGCTGTTTTTATTAATGTCACAAGTAGGCTTACATTAACACTGCAATGTAGTTACTGTGAAAATCCCCTAGTCCCCACACTCCAGCGCCTGTTTGGGTATGTGGTGGACTCTCAACTGCCCTCGAGCAAGTAGGGATGGGCAATAAATGGAGAGAACATGCAGATCCGCACAGACAGTGATCCAAGCCAGGAATCGAACCCGGGTCCCTGGCACTGTGAGGCAGCAGTGCTAACCACTGTACCACCGTGCTGCCCATTTCAGTTTACCACTCAAAGAACAAAGAACAGTGCAGCAAAGGAACAGGCCCTTCGGCCCTCCAAGCCTGCGCCGATCATAATGCCTGCCTAAACTAAAACCGTATGCACTTACAGAATCCGTATCCTTCCATTCCCATTCCATTCATGTATTCATCGAGATGCCCCTTAAATGCCGCTATCGTACCTGCTCCCACCACCTCCTCGGGCAGTGCGTTCCAGCCATTCACCACCCTCTGTGTAAAAAACTTGCCTCACAGATCTCCTCTGATCTTTTCCCCACGCACCTTTAACCTATGTCCCCTAGTACTTGACGTTTCTACCCGAGGAAAGACCCTCTGACTATCCACTCTGTCTATGCCACTCTTGGACAAGTTGTGGAGACAATATTTACAAATCACTGCAGCCTGTAGGGAGATTGAACTCACATCATTGGTAGTATACTGAATCACACCCTTGTCATGTAGGCAAGTGAGTTCACCGCCCTACACGATGGGGCCAGTTGATGTCATAGATTTGGATTACAACAATCCCATAGCATGCAGCACAAAGAGTCGAGGTGTCCGATTGTGGCTCAGGTTGTCAGCCTGGATTGGATAGATAATTCGTCAGCAGGCACGGAACAGTGAGTCGGGATACTGAAGCACATTCAGGCTGGTTGGCTGTAACTTATGAAATGTTGCACAAATTTGTATTGGGGATGTAGCTGTTTATGTTTTTTTATTATTTGTTCGTGGTACATGGGCGTCGCTGGCTGGGCCAACATTTATTGCCCATCCCTACTTGCTCGAGGGCAGTTGAGAGTCCACCACATTGCTGCGGCTCTGGAGTCACATGTGAGCCAGACCGGGTCCGCACGGCAGATTTCCTTCCCTGAAGGACATTCGTGAACCAGACGGGCTTTTCCGACAGTCGACAATGGTTTCATGGTCATCAGTAGATTCTTAATTCCAGATATTTTTTATTGCATTCAAATTCCATCGTCTGTCGTGGCGGGATTCGAACCCGGGTCCCTGGAACATTAGCTGAGTTTCTGGATTAATAGTCTGGCGATAATACCACTCGGCCAATATATGTCAACAAAATAACTGAAGTTGCTGGGAGTAAGCTACCAGATTTCCAATATGATTCTAAACTAATTGTGAATTAAAGCTATGAGGAGGATTCAAAGGGGCTGCACAGAGATATAGACAATAGAACAGAATGGGGAACAAGTTGGCAGATGGAGGAATAAATTAAATTATTTAATTTTGTGATGATTTGTTTTGATTTGATTTTATTCTTGTCACATGTATTAGTATACAGTGAAAGGTATTGTTTCTTGCACGCTATACAGACAATGCATATTGCACAGTGGTGAGCAGCACAATGGCATGGTGGTGAGCACTGCTGCATCACAGCTCCAGAGAACTGGGTTTGATTCCCGGCTTGGGCCACGGTCTGTGTGGAGTTTTCACATTCTCCCTGTGTCTGCGTGGGTTTCCTCCGGATCTGGTTTCCTCCCAAAGTCCAAAGGTGTGCGGGTTAGGTGCATTGGCAATGATAAATTGCCCCTTAGTGTCCTGGGATATGTAGGTTAGAGGGATTAGCAGGGTAAATATTTGGGACGATGGGGATAGGACCCGGGTGGGATTGTTGTCAATGCAGACTCGATGGGCCGAATGGCCTCTTTCTTCACTGTCGGGTTTCTATGATTCCAGGGAAAGGAGAGGGTGCTGAATGTTACAGTCATATCTAGGGTGGAGAGAAAGGTCAACTTAATGCGGGGTAGGTCCATTCAAAAGTCTGATGGCAGCAAGGAAGAGGCTGTTCTTGAGTTGGTTGGTACGTGACCTCAGACGGAGGTCACCTGATGGAAGAAGGTGGGAGGGAGAATGCCCGGCGTGTGTGGGGTCCTTGATTATGCCGGCTGCTTTTCCGAGGCAGCGGGAAGTGTAGACAGAGTCAATGGATGGGAGGTGTGGATAGAGATGCGCAAAGAGACATATTTAGAACGTATATCTCTGTGAATGGAAAAGTACTGAAGGACCACAATCGATATGTCGATATATTATCCTGTGAATAGGGAGTCACTGAAATTCTGTATCTCGAGTGTAGATGTTTCCCTGTAGGTGGAGAGGCTGTTAGGGTGCAGGGCACTAATCAAGAAAGGTTGTCTTTAATAAAAATGTTAGTTTAAAAGTTTATTTATTAGTGTCACAAGTCGGCTTACATTAACATTGCAATGAAATTGCTGTGACATCTTACCGTTCAACTGAACTCAACCGTCCAACCTGCTTTGAGCTCAGCTCAAGTCATGCCATGGAATGTAAAGCTGTATAAACTCGATCCGCTTGAAGCCAATGCAAAAACGGAACTGAACCACTGGATTCCATTCAACCCAAAATAATGCAACATTTAACAACGCAAAAGCATCATGTGGCCACCGGGATTTACTGGGTGGTTTCAGAATGAGAAATGAGAAGGGAGCCTGACGGACAAAGCATCGTCATGAATAACTCCCGTGCTATGTTTTTTTTAGCTCCCATGTTTCACAGAATGACGATGTTTAAAATGAGAAGGAATGTCTTTTTTTATTCCGCACGATATTATAAATAAGAGATTTTTCAGCCAGATTCCCCCGTTAAAACAGCAATGTCATGATGCTAATTTGCTGTCAACTCAATGATGTGATGCACAGTGTAATGTTTCAGGAATGAATCTTCTGTTTTCTGTTGAGGAACTAGTATACCTTACAATGAGGCTGTTTGAAATATTCAAATCCTGAAATAAAATGCAGTTTCCACGACAGTTTGGCTCATTGTTCTTCAAAGACTTTTACAAAAAGAAGTTTCAACAAATGCCGGAGGTCGAATGTCTCCTTATGATTTTAAAAATGTTGATAGTTTACAATCGCACTCTGGTCTTCATTTCTCAGAAGGTGATGCTGTTCTAGTTGCTTCATGTGATATTAAGCTGCAATGAAGCTCGCAGGAAGTGAGTTGATGTCCTCTGCAATGATATCTTCGGTGTTACTGCTTATGCAACGACTGGATTGATGTTACATCAAGTGCTGAAGCAGATTCTAAGCGCAAACAACAACCACGCCCCGAAAGACCAGCCAGGAAAGAACGTGTTTGTCTGGGGAGGAAAACAGAAATAATGTTTCAAATTCACTTCTGTGTTAAACATCAAATCACAGAATCCCTGGTGTGCAGAAGGAGGCTATTCGGCCCATCAAGTCTGCACCGACCACAATCCCACCCAGGCCCTATTCCCATAACCCCACATATCCCTGCTAATTCTCCTGACACTAGGGTCAATTTAGCATTGCCAATCAACCTAACCCACACATCTTTGGACTGTGGGAGGAAACCGGAGCACCCGGAGGAAACCCACGCAGACACAGGGAGAATGTGCCAACTCCACACAGTCAGTGACGCGAGACCAGAATTGAACCCGGGTCCCTGGTGCTGTGAAGCAGCAGTGCTAACCACTGTGCCACCGTGCCGCCCCAGGTAGTCCACTTCTTTTCCCGAAGGTAGGGGACTCCAAAGGTAGAGGACATAGCTTTAAGGTGAGAGGGGAGAGATGCAAAAAGGCCCAGAGGGTCAATTGTTTCACACAGAGGGCGGTGAATGTCTGGAAGAAGCTGCCAGAGGCAGTAGCAGAGGCGGATACAATTTTGTCTTTTAAGAAGCATTTAGACAGTTACATGGGTAAGATGGGTATAGAGGGATATGGGCCAAATGCAGGCAATTGGGAGTAGCTAAGTGGTTAAAAAAAGGTGGCATGGACCAGTTGGGCTGAAGGGCCTGTTTCCATGCTGTAAACCTCTCTGACTCTATGACATGGGGGACAACGGTCAGACTCCGCACAGACAGTAACCCAAGCCGGGAAGTGAACCCTGGTCTCTGGCGCTGTGAGGGAGCAGCACTAACCACTGTGTCACCTAGTCTCAAACTATCTGATCTTATTATTGTTGGGTAAACAAATAGAGAGAGAGAGAATGAATGATATGAATTAAAAGAGTTTCCATAGCTGGAATCGTGGTCTGTGTGGATGAGCAATCCAAATTAAGATGATTTGCAGAGATACAATTTAAAATTCACATTGTTATATGACTGCATCATATAACCACGATTTTGCAAATTATGGGTCTGTGTGAATTATGGAAAAAGCTATTCGATTTCCCATTCATCTGGTTTTCTTGTCGAATTACCTTTCTTTTTACTTAGTTACCTTTTAGATCAATACTAAATCACAGATCCTGGCAACAAGAAGGTCATTTATTCTTGTTTTCTTTTGAATATTAATGTCTCAAACGGATAAGTAGCGACCGTTTGGTAAATAAGACAACTGCAAATGACTTGCTGGGACTGAAAGGGCTTCACAAAATTGATGTGAGCTTAATTTTCAGTTTATTTTGATTTGACTTATTATTGTCACATTTATTAACATATAATGAAAAGTATTGTTTCTTGCGCGCTATACAGACAAAACATAGAGAAGGAAAGGAGAGAGTGCAGAACGTAGTGTCACAGTCATAGCTTGGGTGCAGAGAAAGGTCAACTAAATGCGAGATAAGTCAATTCAAAAGTCTGACGGCAGCAGAGAAGAAGCTGTTCTTTAGTTGATTGGTACGTGACCTCAGATTTTTGTATCTTTTTCCCGAAGAAAGAAGGTAGAAGAGAGAATGTCCGGGGTACGTGGGGTCCTTAATAATGCTGGATGCGTTGCCGAGACAGCGGGAAGTATAGACAGAGTCAATGGATGCGAGGCTGGTTTGCGTGATGGATTGGGCTACATTCAAAACCTTTTGTAGTTCCTTACAGTCTTGGGCAGAGCAGGAGACATACCAAGCTGTGACCCAACCAGAAATAATGCATCTGTAAAAGTTACTGAGATTCGTTGCTGACATGCCAAATTTCCTCAGTCTTCTGTGAAAGTAAGAGGCGTTGGTGGGCTTTCTTAACTATAGTGTCGGCATGTGGGGATCAGGACAGGTTGTTGGTGTTCTGGACAACGAAAAACTCGCCGCTCTCACCTTGAGCCCGTGACCTCTCGTGATCGTCACCTCCGACCTGGGAAAAAGCTTCCCACTGTTCACCCTATCTATACCCTTCATAATTTTGTACACCTCGATTAGGTCTCCCCTCATTCTCCGTCTTTCCAGGGAGAACAAGCCCGAGAGATCAAATAGGTTGGGACTTTATTCCCTGGAGCGTAGAAGATTGGGGGGAGATTTGGTAGAGGTATATAAGATTTTGATGGGTATAGATATAGTGAATGCAAGCAGGCTTTTTCTGTTGAGGCGAGGGGAGAAAAAAACCAAAGGGCATGGGTTAAGGGTGAAAGGAGAAAAGTTTAAAGGGAATATTAGGGGGAGCTTCTTCACGCAGAGAGTGGTGGGACTGTGGAATGAGCTGCCGGATAAAGTGGTAAACTTTTAACATTTAAGAAAAACTTGGACGGGTTCATGGATGAGAGGGGTTGGAGGGATATGGTCCAAGTGCAGGTCAGTGGGACTAGGCAAAAAATGGTTCGGCACAGACAAGAAGGGCCAAAAGGCCTGTTTCTGAGCTGTAATTTTCTAAGGTTCTATGGTTCTATGGTTTACCAAATCTCCCCTCATAGCTAAGACCCTCCATACCAGGCAACATCCTGGCAAACCTTCTCTGCACTCTCTCTAAAGCCTCCACGTCCTTCTGGTAGTGCGGCGACCAGAACTGGATGCAGTATTCCAAATGTGGACTAACCAGCGTTCTGTACAACTGCAACATCAGACTCCAGCTTTTATACTCTATATCCCGTCCTATCAAGGAAAGCGGATAGGAAACAGAGGGTGGTGGTTGATAGTAAATATTCATCATGGAGTGCGGTTACAAGTGGTGTACCTCAGGGATCTGTTTTGGGGCCACTGCTGTTTGTAATATTTATTAATGATCTGGATGAGGGTATAGTTGGGTGGATTAGCAAATTTGCTGATGACACCAAAGTCGGTGGTGTGGTAGACAGTGAGGAAGGGTGTCGTAGTTTGCAGGAAGACTTAGACAGGTTGCAAAGTTGGGCCGAGAGGTGGCGGATGGAGTTTAATGCGGAGAAGTGTGAGGTAATTCACTTTGGTAGGAATAACAGATGTGTTGAGTATAGGGCTAACGGGAGGACTTTGAATAGTGTGGAGGAGCAGAGGGATCTAGGTGTATGTGTGCATAGATCCCTGAAAGTTGGGAATCAAGTAGATAAGGTTGTTAAGAAGGCATATGGTGTCTTGGCGTTTATTGGTAGGGGGATTGAATTTAGGAGTCGTAGCGTTATGTTGCAACTGTACACAACTCTGGTGCGGCCGCACTTGGAGTACTGTGTGCAGTTCTGGTCCCCACATTACAGGAAGGATGTGGAGGCTTTGGAGAGGGTGCAGAGGAGGTTTACCAGGATGTTGCCTGGTATGGAGGGGAGATCCTATGAGGAGAGGCTGAGGGATTTGGGATTGTTTTCGCTGGAAAGGCGGCGGCTAAGAGGGGATCTTATTGAAACATATAAGATGATTAGAGGTTTAGATAGGGTGGATAGTGATAGCCTTTTTCCTCTGATGGAGAAATCCAGCACGAGGGGGCATGGCTTTAAATTGAGGGGGGGTAGTTATAGAACCGATGTCAGGGGTAGGTTCTTTACCCAGAGGGTGGTGAGGGATTGGAATGCCCTGCCAGCATCAGTAGTAAATGCGCCTAGTTTGGGGGCGTTTAAGAGATCCGTAGATAGGTTCATGGACGAAAAGAAATTGGTTTAGGTTGGAGGGTCACAGTTTTTTTTTTTAACTGGTCGGTGCAACATCGTGGGCCGAAGGGCCTGTTCTGCGCTGTAATGTTCTATGTTCTATGTTCTATGTTCTATATTCCTTCTTCACCACCTTCTCCACCTCTACTGCCACCTTCAAGGATTTATGGACTTGCACACCGAGGTCCCTCCGTGTTTCTATACTCTTGATGGCTCTGCCATTTATTGTATACGTCACCCCTACATTTGTTCTTCCACTGAGGGACAATTTTGCATGGCCAATGCATCTAACCAGCACGTCGGTCGGACTGTGGGAGGAAACCAGAGCACCCGGAGGAAACCCATGGAGAACACAGACATGGGGACAACGCGGCACGGTGGCACAGTGGTTAGCAGTGCCGTCTCACAGCGCCAGGGACCCGTGTTCAATTCCAGCCTTGCGTCACTCTCTGTGCGGAGTCTGCATGTTCTCCCCCTGTCTTTATGGGTTTCCTCTGGGTGTTCCGCTTTCCTCCCACACGCCAAAGATGTCTGGGTTACGTGGATTGGCCATGATAAATTACCCCTGAGTGTCAGGAGGACTAGCAGAATAGATATGTGGGGTTGCGGGGACAGGGTCTGTGTGGGATTGTGGTCGGTGCAGATGTGATGGGCTGCATGGCCTCCTTCTGCTGTGTAGGGATTCTATGACTATTCTATATCAACATGCAGATTCAGCACAGACATTGACCCAAGCCAGGAATCAAACCAGGTCCCTGGCGCTGTGATGCAGCAGTGCTAACCACTCTGGGATAGCAGCATTTGATGCACAGTTTGTGATAAATCTTTGAGAATGTGATTTATTGTTTACTGTATCAGACAGGTTCTGATTACATTGCAAGGTCTCAAGCGCCAGTGAATGACTGGGCCATACGGTGACACAATGGTTAGCACTACTGCCTCACAGCACAGGAACCCGGGTTCAATTCCCAACTTGGGTCACTGTCTGTGTGATGTCTGCACGTTCTCCCCGTGTCTGCGTGGGTTTCCTCCGGGTGCCCCAGCTTCCTCCCACACTCCAAAGATGTGCGGGTAGGTGGATTGGCCATGCCTAAATTCCCCCTCAGTGCCAGGGGGCACTAGCAAGGGTAAATAGGGATTACCGGCTGGGGGCTGGGTGGGTTTGTGGTCAGTGCAGGCGTGAAGGGCCGAATAGACACCTTCTGCACTGCAATCGGCACGTCTTTCATACTGTGGGAGGAAACCGGAGCACCCGGACAAAACACACGCTGATATGGGGGAGAACATGCAAACTCCACACAGTGACCCAAGCCGGGAATCGAACCTGGGTCCCTGGCGCTGTGAGGTAGCAGTGCTGACCACTGTGCTGCCCCAATGAAGTCCCCAGTGATTTTGCACTCTATGTTTCAAGTATTCTCAAGCTTGAAACAAATTTAGTGAATTATTTTAGCGCTTAATCAATCACCTCACGAATTTATTGGAGGAGATGAATGGCAAAAAGTTCAATGAAGTTTGTTATCCTCACTGTAATATTTAGGGACATATCCTGATACAGAACAAACAGATTTATGTTAAAGTTTGCAGGAAATGATGTTGAAACGAACAATATTTGTGCATTGAGAGGCGTTCAGGTCTTCACATTTAAATATTAACTTTGGTCTTAAAAGAAAACATGTACCCGGATCATTCCAATGCAGGTAAGATGCTCTGTCAGAGAGTCAGTGCAGACTCGATGGGCCGTAGGGCCTCCTTCTGCACTGCCGTGGGTTCGATGGTTCACGGGAATGCTGTGATCTTGGAATTCAGCATGTATAATGCACTCTTTATGATACATCTCTTAGATTGTGACTCGCTTTTGCTAAGTGAATATTTGCTGGTCACATTGTAGTCTTTTCACACTCCAGTACCAGTCAATTAAAGGAAACTGAGTAGTTTACAGAGATTATGATGCCGTTTATATTTCTTCACTGTCTGTCTGAATGTTGTATAATCAATATTGTGTCATCAGTATTGTGTAATCAATGTTGTCAAATCAATATTGTGCAACAAATATTGTACAATCAGTATTGTGTAATCAATGTTGTGTAATCAATGTTGTCGAATCAACATTGTGTAATCAATGTTGTGTAATCAATGTTGTGTAATCAATATTGTGTAATCAAAGTTGTGTAATCAAAATTCTGTAATCAAAGTGCTGTAATCAATACTGTGTAATCAAAGTTGTTTAATCAATATTGTTTAATCAATATTGTGTAATCAATGTTGTGGAATCAATATTCTGAATATTCCGGGGTACAAGTGTTTTAGGCGAGACAGAGGAGGGACCAAAAGAGGTGGGGGAGTAGCAGTATTAGTTAGAGAATATAGTACAGCGGTGCAGAGGGGGGACAATTCAGAGGGGTCGTGTAACGAGTCACTGTGGGTGGAGCTTAGAAACAGGAAGGGCACAGTCACGATGTTGGGGGTATGCTACAGGCCCCCCAACAGCCCAAGGGAAGTGGAAGAACGGATATGTCAGGAGATAATGGATAGGTGCAGGAAAAATAGGGTTGTTGTAGTGGGAGACTTCAATGTCCCTGGCATAGACTGGAAATCGCGTAGGGCTGGGAGTCTGAATGGGGAGGAATTTGTAAAATGTGTACAGGAAGGTTCTTTGGAACAATATGTAGATAGCCCGACTAGAGAGGGGGCTATACTGGACCTAGTACCGGGGAATGAGCCCGGTCAGGTTTTCAAAGTTACGGTAGGGGAACATGTGGCAAAAATAACCACAATTCTGTTAGCTTTAGGATAGTGATGGAAAAGGATGAGTGGTGTCCCAAGGGTAAGGTGTTGGATTGGGGGAAGGCTAACTTAAGTGGGATTAGGCAGAAATTGGCAGCTGTTGATTGGGAGAGGCTGTTTGAGGGTAAATCCACATCTGGCATGTGGGAGTCTTTTAAGGAACATTTGATAGGGCTGCAGGATAGGCATGTGCCTGTAAAAAAGAAGGATAGGAAAGGTAGGAATCGAGAACCATGGATAACCAGGGAAATTGAGGGATTGGTGAAAAAGAAAAGAGAGGCGTACGTTAGGTCCAGGCAGCTAAAAACAGAGGGAGCTCCGGAGTAATACAAAGTCGGAAAGAACTCAAACGAGGAATTAGAAGGGCAAAAACGGGTCACGAAATGTCATGGCAGACAGGATTAAGGAGAATCCCAAGGCATTTTATTCATACGTTAGGAACAAAAGGGTTGTCAGGGAAAAAATCGGACCTCTCAGGGACAAAAGTGGGGAATTATGCTTCAGAGCCCAAAGAAGTAGGGGAGATACTAAATGAATACTTTGCATCGGCATTCGCAAAGGAGAGGGATGTGTTGACTGGGAGTGTCTCGGAGGGGAGTGTTGACCCATTAGAGAAAATCTCCATTACAAAGGAGGAATATAAAGACTGACCAATCCCCAGGGCCTGATGGAATCTATCCAAGGCTGCTCATGGAGACGAAAGATGAAATCGCTGGGCCTCTGACGCAAATCTTTGTCTCGTCACTGGACACAGGTGAGGTCCCAGATGATTGGAGGATAGCTGATGTGGTCCCGTTATTTAAGAAGGGTAGGAAGGATAACCCGGGAAATTATAGGTCGGTGAGCTTGACGTCTGTGGTAGGGAAGTTGTTGGAGAGGATTCTTAGAGCTAGGATGTATGCGCATTTAGAAAGGAATAAACTCCTTAACGATAGTCAGCATGGTTTTGTGAGAGGGAGGTCATGCCTCACTAACCTGGTGGAGTTTTTTGAAGAAGTGACTAGAATGGTTGACGAGGGAAGGGCCGTGGATGTCGTCTATATGGACTTTAGTAAATCGTTTGACAAAGTCCCTCATAGTAGGTTGGTGCAAAAGGTTGGATCTCATGGGATAAAGGGGAAGGTGGCTAGATGGGTGGAGAACTGGCTTGGTCACAGAAGACAGAGGGTGGTAGTGGAAGGGTCCTTTTCCGGCTGGATGCCTGTGACTAGTGATGTTCCGCAGGGCTCTGTATTGGGACCTCTGCTATTTGTGATAGCATAAACGATCTGGAAGAAGCTGTAACTGGAGTGATCAGTAACTTTGCGGACAACACGAAAATGGCTGGACTTGCAGATAGTGAGGAACATTGTCAGAGGCTACAGAAGGATATAGATGGGCTGGAAATTTGGGCAAAGAAATGGCAGATGGAGTTCAATCCAGATGAATGCGAAGTGATGCATTTTGGTAGAACTCACGTAGGGAGGAGCTATACGATAAATGGCAGAACAATAAAGGGTGTAGATACGCAGAGGGACCTGGGTGTGCAAGTCCACAGATCCTTGAAGGTGACGTCACAGGTGGAGAAGGCAGTGAATAAGGCATATGGCTTGCTTGCCTTCATAGGATGGGGCAGAGAGTATAAAAGTTGGGGTCTGATGTTGCAATTGTATCGAACGTTGGTTCGGCCGCATTTGGAATACTGCGTCCAGTTCTGGTCGCCACACTACCAGAAGGACGTGGAGGCTTTAGAGAGAGTACAGAGGAGGTTGACCAGGATGTTGCCTGGTATGGAAGGGCTTAGTTATGAGGAGAAATTGGGTAAACTGGGGTTGTTCTCACTGGAAAGACGGAGGATGAGGGGTGACCTAATCGAGGTGTATAAAATTATGAAAGGCATAGTTAGGGTGAACGGTGGGAAGCTTTTTCCCAGGCCGGCGGTGACGTTCACGAGGGGTCATAGGTTCAAGGTGAGGGGGGGGATGGTTTAACACGGATATCAGAAGGACGTATTTTACACAGAGGATGGTGGGAGCCTGGAATGCGCTGCCGTCAAGGTGGTGGAGGCGGATACACTGGGAACCATTAAGACTTATCTGGTTAGCCACATGAACGGAGTGGGAATGGAGGGATACAAAAGAATGGTCTAGTTTGGACCAGGGAGTGGCGCGGACTTGGAGGGCCGAAGGACCTGTTCCTGTGCTGTTTTGTTCTTTGTAATATTGTGTAATCAATGTTGTGTAATCATTACTGTGTAATCAATGTTGTGTAATCAATACTGTGTAATCAATATTGTGTAATCAATGTTGTGTAATAAATATTGTGTAATCAATATTGTGTAATCAATGTTGTGTAATCAGTATTGTGTAGTCAATACTGTGTAATCAGTATTGTGTAATCAATGTTGTGTAATCAATGTTGTGTAATCAAAATTGTGTAATCAATGTTGTGTAATCAATATTGTGTAATCAATGTTGTGTAATCAGTATTGTGTAATCAATGTTGTGTAATCAGTCTTGTGTAATCAGTATTGTGTAATCAGTATTGTGTAATCATTATTGTGTAATCAATATTGTGAATTGAAGGTATTTGACCCAGATTATTTTAACGTGTGTCACTGAACACAGTACTTTAATTTAACAGCAAAGTTCCTTTTCTGACTGTCGATTCTGGGCAGTGGTTCGAGAATCGCCATTTTGTTATAAAATAAGGGACCTTCTGTTTCCACTGTCTGTTTACTTTGGGAGGTATAACTTTATCAAAAACAGAAAATACTGGAAAATCTCAGCAGGTCTGACAGCATCTGTGAATCATAGAATCCCTATAGTGCAGAAGGAGGCCATTTGGCCCATCGAGCCTACACCAACAACAATCCCACCCAGGCCCTATCCCCGTAACCCCACATATTTACCCTGCTAGTCCCCCTGACACTAAGTGCCGATTTATCATGGTCGATCCACCTAACCTGCAGATCTTTGGACTGCGGGAGGAAACCGGAGCACCCGGAGGAAACCCACACAGACACGGAGGGAATGTGCAAACTCCACACAGACAGAAGAGAGAATAGAAACAACGCTTTGAGTCTGACGAAGGGTCATCCAGAGTTGAAACATTTGCTCTATTCTCTCAGATGCTGTCGGACCTGCTGAGTTTTTCCAGCATTTCCTGTTTTTATTTCAGATTCCAGCATCCACGGTATTTTGCTTTTATCTTACTCTTCATCAAAGATGGCACCGTTTACAGATTAAAGTTTATTTATTGGTCACAAGTAGGCTTATATTAACTCTGCAATTAAGTTAATTTTGTTGAAAAGTCACTTATTGCAAACGAGCTGCCAGAGGCAGTAGTGGAGGCGGGTAAAATTTTGCCTTTCAAAAAGCATTTAGACAGTTACATGGGTAAGATGGGCTGCACGGTGGCACAGTGGTTAGCACTGCTGCCTCACAGCGGCAGGGACCCGGGTTCAATTCCAGCCTCAGGTCTCTGTCTGTGTGGAGTCTGCACATTCTCCCCGTGTCTGCGTGGGTTTCCCCCGGGTGCTACAGTTCCCTTCCACAGTCCAAAGGTGAGCAGGTTAGGTTGATTGGCTATAGTAAATTGCCCCTTAGTGTCAGGTGGACGAGCATGATAAATGGGTGGGGTTACAGGGATAGGGTCTGGGTGGGATTGTGATTGGTGCAGACACGATGGGCCAAATGGCCTCCTTCTGCACATTAGGGATTCTATGATTTCTACAGGTATAAAGGGATGTGGGCCAAATGCGGGCAATTGAGACTAGCTTATTGGTGAAAACTGGGATGTGTGGACAGTTTGGGCCAAAGGTCCTGTTTCCATGCTGTAAATCTCTATGAATCGACTGTGAAAATCCCCGAGTCGCCACACTCCGGCACCTGTTCGCATGTACTTAGGGAGAATTTAGCATGGTCAATGCACCTGACCAGCATGTCTTTGGACACTAAGGGGCAATTTAGCATGGCCAATCCCCCGAACCTGTACACCTTTGCACACTAAGGGCCCGATTTTACCATTTTGATTTCATGCACTGAATCTGGACGCAATTCAGATCTGAATTGGAAATCTGTTCTCCGGGGGCCCCATACGCACTTACCCTGGAAAAAACATTGTGAGTCTGAATCGCTCTGTGGGCGGGGCTTCTCGCTCTCGAAACGCTGCAACTCCGATCGGAGCTCTGAACTGCGCGTGCGCAGTGAGAAATACATCTGAAATGGGCGCCCCTGTCACATCGCTCCCGGGCAGCAACAAGCGGATCAAGTGACCTGGGAGCGAAAAGTGGGAGTGATGGCCCCCACAGACATCGCCCCACCCCACAACATAACTATCCCCCTTTACACCCACCTCCCCCACTACCCAGACCGATCGCGACCCCCCCCCCACCAATCACCCGCAGAATGGCAACAGCAACCCTCCCACCCCTGCCCCCTTCACCAGAGAATGATCTGATCCACCTCCCTCCCCTCCCCCCATGACCAGAGAATGATCTGATCCACCTCCCTCCCCTCCCCCCATGACCAGAGAATGATCTGATCCACCTTCGGCCTCCCGCACCCCCACCCCCCTCTCCCCCCACCACTGATCTGAGTCAGAGAGCCGCCAGAAGCTCTGATCTTACCCCCTCAGAGCTGGACTGCCCGAAACAGACCTTTGCCGAGCACATCTGTTCCGCGCCGAATCTGGACGGGCGAACGCGATGGTAAGGGGGGAAATGCAGGTAAGATTGGGCATCCAGCTCATTAAGTCAATTTAAATGCATCACCCATTTCGGGCGCGGTTCGGATCGCGGCCATTTTCGGGCCTTGGTAAAGTGGACATCTGCACGGATTGTACTAATCGCCTCACACCTGACTTTACCAAGTTTTCGCGCCCGTTAAGGCAATTTAACATGGCCAATCAACCGATCCTCCAGATCTTTGGACACGAAGGGGCAAGTTAGCATGGTTAATCCACCTATCCTTCTCATCTTTGGACACGAAGGGGCAATTCAGCATGGCCAATCCACCCAACCTGCACATCTTTGGACACTACACAACCTGCTGGTCTGAGGCTTTATCCCGCTGGCAAATCAGACCATGAGGCCCTTAGTGTGGTGTAACATAACCGATGTTTCGTGCCAAAATCAGTATTGTTCATTCTCAGTGTGTGGGCATTGCTGACTTTAGTGTCCATCCTTGGAAATTCATCGTTGGAGCTTTCTTACAAACACAGGGCAGACTCAGTCACTTCAGAGGACAGTTGAGTCAACCACATTGGTGTGGGGCTGGAGTCACGTAGAGCTGAGCCTGGGTAAGGACCTCTCCTGAAGTACATCAGTGAACTGGTCAGGTTTTTAAAACAACCCATCAACTTCACCGCTATTTTCACTGACTTATTTCCAGATTTTACAAACTGAATTGAAATGTTTAAAGCCCCGTTCTCTGGCCCAGCTCAACACGAAGGTGCCCGAAAATCCTCTTATTCTGCTCACACTCTGTACCCCCAACATTAATTAATCTTCATATTCAGAAATAGATTGATACTTCGTGGGGTGGCACAGCGCCAGGGACCCTGGTTCGATTCCTGGCCTCGGGTCACTGTCTGTGTGGAGGTTGCACGTTCTCCCCGTGTCTGCGTGGGTTTCCTCCGGGTGCTCCGGTTTCCTCCCACAGTCCAAAGATATGCAGGTTCGGTGGATTGGCCATGCTAAATTGCCCCTTAGTGTCAGGGAGACTTGCTAGAGTAAATGCATGGGGTTACAGGGACAGGGCCTGGGTGGGATTGTGGCCGGTGCAGACTCGATGGGCTGAATGGCCTCCTTCTGCACTAGAATTATACGATTCAGCGTGGCATGAGTGCTAAATTTAGCATGACCAATTCACCTAACCTGCAAATCTTTGGATAGTAAGGGGCAATTAGCATGGCCAATACACCTAACCCGCACATCTGTGGACACTGAGGGGCAATGTAGAATGGCCAATCCACCGAACCAGTACATCTGTGGACACTAAGAGGCAAGGTAGAATGGCCAATCCACCTATCCAGTACATCTGTGGACACTAAGGGGCAATGTAGAATGGCCAATCCACCTATCCAGTACATCTGTGGACACTAAGGACACTTTAGCATTGCCAATCCACCCAACAGCACGTTTTTCAGACTGTGGGAGGAAACCGGAGCAGCCGGAGGAAACCCATGCAGACATGGGGAGAACATGCAGACTCCGCACAGACAGTGACCCAAGCCGGGAATCGAACCTGTGTCCCTGGTGCTGTGAGGCAACATAGCTAATCCAATTAGCCAGGCAGCAGGTTATTTTAGTCTTGGCATTCTGCAATGTGATCGGATTCATTGAACTGTCATGATTTTTTCACTATCTGTTTAAATTTCCAAGGATTATCACATTAAAAGCATCTTAAGGAAATGTCTGAGTGAATAACCCATCGCCCCCATGACTGTTTTGGAGGAGTTGAACAACAGGAACTGAACTGAAGGATGTTTTTCTTACCATAAAAGTCAGATCCATAACCTGATGTGAAGAAGACAGATTTATGTTAAATCTTGGATAAAATTATTTCAAAATCAACATGCTGAAAGATATTTATGCCTTAGGAACAAAGAAAAGTGCTGCAGAGGAACAGACCCTTCGATGTTCACTCTCCCATGTATCTCTTGGAATGGGATTGTTTTTGTTGTGTAAACAAGTGCTGATTGTATCGGGAGGTTTTACACTCAAGCATCAGTGAATAAGTATAAAGGTTATTTATTCGTGTCACAAGTAGGCTTACATCAACACTGCAATGAAGTTACTGTGAAAATCCCACAGTTGCTACACTCTGGCGCCTGTTTGGATAACACTGAGGGAGTATTTTGCATGGCCAATGTACCTAACCAGCACTTCTATGGGACTTTGGAAGGAAACCGGAGCGCCCGGAGAAAACTCATGCAGACACGGGGAGAACGTGCAGACTCCACACAGACAGTGACCCGAGCCGGGAATCAAACCCAGGTCCCTGGAGCTGTGAAGCAGCAGTGCTAACCACTGTGCTACCGTGCCGGATTCACCACCCTCTGGCTGAAGAAATTCCTCCTCGTCTCAGTTCTGAACTAAGAAGTCTCACAACAGCAGGTTAAAGTCCCACAGGTTTATTTCGAATCACGAGCTTTCGGAACGCTGCTCCTTCATCAGGTGAGTGGGAAACTGGTGTTGTGAGACTTCTTACTGCGCACACCCCAGTCCAACACCGCCATCTCCACATCACATTTCTAAAGGGCCATCCCTTTCCTCTGAGTCTGTGCCCTCGGGTCCAAGTCTCCCCAACTAATGGAAACATCTTCCCCAAGCGCACTCTATCCAGGCCTTTCATTATTCTGTAAGTTTCAATGTGATCCCCTTCCTCATACTTCCAAACTGCATCGAGTGTGGACCCCCAGACATCAGACGCTCCTCATGCGTCAAGTCTTTCATTCCCCGGATCATTCTTGTGAACCTGCTCTGGACCCTCTCCAAGGCCAGCACATCCTTCCTTAGATACGGGGACCATAATTGCTGACAATATTGTGAATGCGGTCAGACCAGTGTCTTATAAACCCTCAGCAGTACACCCCTGCTTTTGTATTCTCGTCGTCTCGAAATTAACACTAGCAGAGTGATCTCTGCTGTATCGAATTAATATTGACCCTACATTATTTCCAACTTTCCATCCCTCCCTGACCCTCAACACCCCATCGAGGCTGTAACTGTTCTACGTTGGGTATAAAAAGTGTTGGATTGAAGGGGGTTAAGTGAAGCTGTTTGTTTAGTGACTGGAATTGATGTGAGTCTCCATGGATCCGATTAGTGTGCCTGGAGGGATTCCCCTCTTCTATTAATAAGGGATTCCGTTCAATGTGTTGTCCCATTGAGTCAGCGGGAGCGGCAACTCCGACAGCAACAGAGATCAGCGGCTGTGGAGAGAGAGGGAGGGAGAGGAGAGATCAGAATCTGGGAGCAATGGATTGGAGTCTTCCAACAATGGATCAGAATCTGGGAACAATGGATTGGAATGTTACGACAATGGATCAGAATCTGGGAACAATGGATTGGAATCTTGCAACAATGGATCGGAATCTGGGAACAATGAACCGGAATGTTCCAACCAAGGACAGGAGTTTATTCTATTGGATTTCTGTGTTTACTGATTATTATTGGATTATGACATCAGCTGATCGGACTCAATATCGACTGAGGGTGATTCAATGTATTTACTATCCCCTCCTGGCGATTGTTGGTGTTCCGGGTAAGTCTCTGGCTGGAATTGGACCGGCCCGACCGCCACGGGAATCGGAGCAGGCGAGGGGCGGAGAATGGGAAGGTCTGTTGAACACGGGTGGGATTTTGCAGCTTGGGGAAGAGTGAGGCTGGAAACTCCCGTCCCCTGTGTCCAGTTCCTAATTCTAGAAAGGCTGTTTAACTGTATTGATTTTCTTGTCATTTCCTGTACTGGGTTTGCTGCTCTTGTTGAATCTCTGTATCCGGTTATTAATTCTTTCAGCCACTGACAATTGTCTCAGGGTCTATGGGCTGGGATGTCTTCTGAGTGCTGTGACTTTCCATAGACATGTGACCTCAAACACTATTCCTTCATGCGTAAAATATTGAGACAGAATCCTTTTCACCCTCTGCATATAACACCAGTTCACCCACCCAATCACCAGGCCACAGAATTAATTTTATTGGTCATATCTGCACAGCAGGATCTCACAGAGAGAAAACATATTTCATTAAATTTGAAATTTATTCATCAGTGTCACAAGTATGCGAACATTAACATTGCAATGAAGTTACTATAAAAATCCCCGAGTCACCACACTCCAGCGCCTGTTCAGGTACACTGAGGGAAAATTTAGCACGGCCAATGCACCCAACCAGCACAACTTTCAGATAGTGGGAGGAAACTGGAGCACTCGGAGGAAACTCACGCAGACATGGGGAGAACATGCAGAATCTGCACAGACAGTGGCCAAACCTGCAATTGAACCAGGACCTCTGCTGCTGTGAGGCAGCAATGCTATCCCCTGTGCCACCACAAGCTCTCCGAGAGCAACAGGAATACAAACACACAGACACACCCAAACACACATACATTAAAACACACATTTGTTGATAGAAGCAATCAGATTTAGATACTCCCACTCACACACAAATTCAAGAACCAAAATTGCTGCAACACTCCAGAATAACGCACACTTAGGAACACTCGTCAGGTACTCTGTTGCTCACACACAAACACGCACACACACACATGCATACTGGTACAGACAATATAGACACACGCAACACACACACGATAGGGGGGCAGGATAACAGCTACTCCCTGTCCATTGATGGTGGGGTGATCAAGTAAAACCGCGTGACAGCCTGGAACTCAGGTCCACGTCCCATTTCTCACCTCTTGCAACCTTCACCGGCAATGGATAAACAGCGGATTCAGTCTCCTGCCCATTTCCGGCAAGAGGCTGAATAAATTATTTCAATCTATTTTAAAACAAATTTAAATGAAATTAGTGAGCCTGGGATGGAATTGTGCGCCACACTTGCCTTTGCAGCCTCACCGGGAGAGGTTGGGTCCGGTGAGGAAAACAGCTGGCCACATGTATGAGGACGAGTCATGATGACCTCGCCGGGAGAACTGAAGGCCATTGAGGACACCGGGCAAGGTCGAGGGCAAAGGTAGGTGCCCCTTGGGCAATGCCCACCGGGCAGTACCAGGGAGTGGGGCATGAGGTGGTGGGGTCTACAGGGGCGGAGCCTGAAGGTAGCGGGGCCGACTCTGAACGTAGTTGCTGGGTGGGAGAGGGTGCCGTTACCACACTGCCCGCTGTCTGTGGGGTGGGGTGGTCCCCGCTGCCACTCTGCACGTGATTGGTGTTGGTAAGGAGGGGGGCATCACTGCCTCTCTGCATGCACATTGGGGTAGGAAGGGGGTCTCGCTGCCACACCGAACGTGATTGGTGGAGGCAGGGAGGGGGGCATCACTGCCTCTTTGCATGCACAGTGGGGTAGGGAGGGGGTTTCGCTGCCTCTCTGCATGCACAGTGGGGTAGGGAGGGGGTCTCGCTGCCTCTCTGCATGCACAGTGGGGGTAGTGTGGGGGTCTCGCTGCCTCTCTGCATGCACAGTGGGGTAGGGAGGGGGTCTCACTGCCTCACTGCATGCACAGTGGGGTAGGGAGGGGGTCTCGCTGCCTCTCTACATACACAGTGGGGTGGGGAGGGGGTCTGGTTGCCTCTCTGCATGCACAGTGGGGTAGGGAGGGGGCATCACTGCCTCTCTGCATGCACAGTGGGGTAGGGAGGGGTCTCGCTGCCTCTCTGCATGCACAGTGGGGTAGGGAGGGGGTCTTGCTGCCTCTCTGCCTGCACAGTGGGGTAGGGAGGGGGATCTTGCTGCCTCTCTGCCTGCACAGTGGGTTAAGGAGGCGTGCCCTGCTGACACTCTGCATGCAATTGGTGTGGGGGAAGGGGCGGTGATTGGTCCAGGTGGTGGGGAGGGGGCTGGGTCTATATCTGGTCGGGGGCTGCTCAGAAAGAGCTGAGGACCCCCGGACTACCTGGGGGCAGCTGCTGTGTTGAGGCTCGCTGCAGCAGCAGAGAGCTGACAGATGTCTCTCTCAGACCAGGCAGCTCACTGCTGGCTGCAATTGCGCATTTGCAACCAGATAGGTTTGGGAGGTAGTGGGTATCCCAGCCAGCGCTGTGAGAGCTGCAAGTGATGGGGCCACTGCTGTGGGTGGTCCAACAGCCATCGAGTTTTAACAGCACAAAATGAGGCCCTTCGACCATTATGTCTGAATAGGTCATCAAACACCTATCCAATCCAATCCCATTTTCCAGCACTCGATCCATAGCCTTGTCATAGAGTTTACAGAATGGAAACAGGCCCTTCGGCCCATCTTATCCATGCTGCCCTTTCTTTTTAAACCCCTAAACTAATCCCAATTGCCCACATTTGCCCCATATCCCTCTATACCCATCGTGCCCATTTAACTATCTAAACGCTTTTAAAAAATAAAATTGTACCCGCCTCTACTACTGCCTCTGGCAGCTCGTTCCAGACACTCACCACCCTCTGTGTGATAAAATTGCCCCTCTGGACACTTTTGTATCTTTCCCCTCTCTCCTTAAACCTGTGCCATCTAGTTTTAGACTCCCCTACCTTTAGGAAAAGATATTGACTATTGAGCTGATCTGTGCCCCTCATTATTTTATAGACCTCTAGAAGATCACCCCTCAGCCTCCTACGCTCCAGAGAAAAAAGTCCCAGTCTATTCAGCCTATCCTTATAACTCAATCCATCAAGTCCCAGTCGCATCCTCGGAAATCTTTTCTGCACTCTTTCTAGTTTAATAATTATATGCTCTGGCGTTTGAGTTGCTGATCTAAATGCCTCTTGTGGTTTTTCCCGCTTCTACCATCCTTTCAGGCCGTGAGCTGTAGATCCCATCACCCTGTGGATGAAAACATTTTCCCTCAAATCCACACAAACACCTGCCCTTTACCTTAACTCCACGCCCCTCTGGTTATTGACACCTCTACTAAAGGGAAAAGGTTTCTTCCTATCCGTGTGCCACATAATTGTGTTCATATCACTCAGCTCCCCCCCCCACCCCCCGCCCCCACCTGAAAGCATTCCCCACCACCACCCACTACACCCACTCCACCTCCAGCCGTCTCTGCTCTAAGGTAAAAAACCCAGCCTAACCAGCCTCTCCTCATAGCTGAAACTCTCCAGCCCAGGCAGCATCCTGGTGAATCTCCTCTCCACCGTTTCCAGTGTAATCACATCCTTCCTGTAGTGTGATGACCAGAGCTGTGCACAGTTCTCTTGCTCTGGTCCAACCAGCATTTTATACACTTCCATCATCACCTCCCAGCTCTTATAGTCTATGCTGCGGCTGCTAAAGGCAAGTATCCTACATGTCGTCTTAACCACCTCATCTACCTGTCTTGCTGCTTTTGGAGATCCACATATCTGCAGCCCAAATTCATTCTGGTCCTCTGCACTTCCTCAGACTCGACCGGACATGGTGCATTTCCTTGCCCGGATAGTCGTCCCAAATGCATGGCCTCACATTGGTCAGGTGTAAATTACATTTGCCCATTTGCCCAGCCTTTCAGTTTCCTCAGCACGGTGGCACAGTGGTTAGCACTGCTGCCCCACAGCGCCAGGGACGTGTGTTCCATTTCTGGCTTGGACCACATCTGTGTGGAGTTTGCACATTCTCCACGTGTCTTCATGGGTTTCCTCCGGGTGCTCCAGTTTCCGCCCACAGTCGGAAGACTTGTGGGTTAGGTGGATTGGCCAGGATATACTGGACTTACTGTCAGGGAGAATTGCTTGGGTAAATGCATGGGGTTCAGGGGATATCGCCTGGGTGGGATTGTGCTCAGTCCAGACTCGATGGGCTGAATGGCCTCCTTCTGCACTGTAGGATTCTATGATTCCTGTCATCTAAGGCTTTCCTCCTCAATATTTACCACACCACCAATTTTTGTATCATCTGCAAACTTACTGATCACACCTCACACATTCATGTCCAGACCATCAATGTACACTACAAACAGCAAGGGACCCAGCATCGATCCCTGTGGAACCCCACTGAACACAGGCTTGCAGTCACAAAAACAACCTTCCACCATCACCCTCTGCCACTCAGCCATTTTGAATATAATTTACCAAATTGACCTGGTTCCAATCGGAATCACTTCCTTGTTCAGTCTTCCATATTTGTCAAAAGCTTTTCTGAAGAACACGTAGACTACATCGACTGCACTTCCCTCATCTCCTCATCCAGTCACCTCCTCAATATATTCCAGCGAATTGTCAGACATGATCTCCCCCTGTCAAAGGCACGCTGACTATTGTTCATAAATCCTTACCTCTCGAAGTGGAGATTAATTCTGTCCCTCAGGTTGTTTTCCAATCATTTCCCGAACACGGATATGGTGATGGTGGTGTCCTGGGCGTGATCTTGGATATCTCCAGGGCACCTTGCAGGATGGCAGTATGGCACAGTGGTTAGCACTGCTGCCTCACAGCATCAGGGATCCCATTTCAATTCCTGGGATTCCATCAGCACCAGTGAAGCTTCTTTTTAAAACTTTGTTCCATTCTCACATCTCGCCTGTTGGGATTTCTCCTATTACAAGAACGTGTGGTGTTCCTCTGGAAAGAATCCACTGTGAGCAAGTCCAGTTTCTCGCAGCTCCCCAATGTCCACATTCAGCCTTGTAAATTCAGTCTCGGTCACAGCCGTCCCGTGTACATCATCAACCTGCATAAGTTCATTGGTAAGGTCAGGGCACATCGTGCTGATGTTTCAGCTTGAGATGCAAAAGACTGATTTGATTTGAATTGATTTGGTTTATTATTTTCACATATAATAAATATGTGATCCAAGCCGGGAATCGAACTCAGGTCCCTGTGAGACAGCAGTGCTAACCATTGTGCCACCATGCTGCCGACTCAGGAACAGCTTCTTCTCTGCTGCCATCTGACGTTTTAATGGGCCCACATCGCATTCAGATGATCTTATTCTACACCCTCGCTCTGAGTCCAACATTACATTCTGCACTCTCTCCTTCTCTATGTTCAGGGTTACAGTGTTACAGAGTTCAGTGCTGGGCCAGGGAGATGGTGTCTGTGGACCTGTTGGGGAGGTTGGTGAACTGTAGTGTATCCAGGCAATCTGGGAGGCCGGAATTGATTCATGCCATGACTAACCTTTTGATGCATTTCATAACATTGGATATAAAGTGAAAAGTGTTGTTGCTTGAGTGCCATACAGGCAAAGCATACTGTACATAGAGAAGGAGAGAGGGCAGAATGTAATGTTGCAGTCATAGCTAGGATGTAGTAAAAGATCATCTTAATGCAATGTGGGTCCATTCAAACGTCTGATGGCAGCAGAGAAGCTGTTCCTGAGTCGGCAGCATGGTGGCACAATGGTTAGCGCTGCTGTCTCACAGGAACCTGAGTTCGATTCCCGGCTTGGATCACTGTCTGTGTGGAATTTGCACATTCCACCCGTATGCGCATGGGTTTGCTCCGGATGCTCCAGTTTTCCCCCACAGTCCAAAATGTGCAGGTTAGGTTGATTGGCCATGTTAACTGCCCATTAGCGTCCTGGGATATGTATGTTTGGGGGATTAGCAGGGTGCATATGTGGGATTTCGGGGATAGGACCTGGGTGGGATTGTTGTCGGTGTAGACTCGATGGGTCAAATGGCCCCCTTCTGCACTGTAGTGATTCTATGATTCTATGAGTCGGTTGGTCCATGTCCTCACACATTTTTTATCTTTTTCTCTGATGGAACAAGTGGGAAAAGTTGATGTCCGTGGTGCGCTATTCCTGAATTAGGCTGGTTGCTTTTGTGAGGTAACGGGAGGTTGAGACAGAGTTAATGAGTGGGAGGTTGGTTTGAGTGATGGACTGGTCTGCATTCACCAAGAACAAAGAACAAAGAACAAAGAACAATACAGCACAGGAACAGGCCCTTCGGCCCTCCAAGCCCGCGCCGCTCCCCGGTCCAGGATTGAATCCCGAATCCAGGATCCCCGCCCAATTTTCCAGCCTATCTACATACCAATATCCTATCCACCGAGCTGTCCCTCACAGCTACGATGCTTTGTTCATTACAACCTATTAACTTACCCCCACCCCCCCATTCCAGACCATGTGATCTCCAGGGAGAGGCGAAAACCCAGAGTGAAAAACCCCAGGGCCAATATGGGGAAAAAAAATCTGGGAAATTCCTCCCCGACCCCCTGAGGCGATCGAAACGAGTCCAGGAGATCACAATGGCCCCGATCGGAAAATGCTTCCCAACCCTAGTCATTTCCACTTCCACGAACACCATATGAATTCCCTGCCCCCGAGACAGGTTCCCAACTATCCGCAGTCTCACTCTGTACTGGCACCAGCAAGATGATCGTAGAATGAAGCCTTGAAACGAGAAACCAGGAACAATTAGCCCGCGCCGCTCCCTGGTCCAAACTAGACCACTCTTTTGTATCCCTCCATTCCCACTCCGTTCATATAGCTGTCTAGATAAGTCTTAAACGTTCCCAGTGTGTCCGCCTCCACCACCTTGCCCGGCAACACATTCCAGGCCCCCACGACCCTCTGTGTGAAATATGTCCTTCTGATATCTGTGTTAAACCTCGCCCCCTTCACCTTGAACCTATGACCCCTCGTGAACGTCACCACCGACCCGGGGAAAAGCTTCCCACCGTTCACCCTATCTATGCCTTTCATAATTTTATACACCTCTATTAAGTCTCCCCTCATCCTCCGTCTTTCCAAGGAGAACAACCCCAATTTCCCCAATCTCTCCTCATAACCAAGCCCCTCCATACCAGGCAACATCCTGGTAAACCTCCTCTGTACTCTCTCCAAAGCCTCCACGTCCTTCTGGTAGTGTGGCGACCAGAACTGGACGCAGTATTCCAAATGCGGCCGAACCAACGTTCTATACATCTGCAACATCAGACCCCAACTTTTATACTCTATGCCCCGTCCTATAAAGGCAAGCATGCCATATGCCTTCTTCACCACCTTCTCCACCTGTGACGTCACCTTCAAAGATCTGTGGACTTGCACACCCAGGTCCCTCTGCGTCTCTACACCCTTTATGGTTCTTCCATTTATCGTGTAGCTCCTCCCTACATTATTCCCACCAAAATGCATCACTTCGCATTTATCAGGATTGAACTCCATCTGCCATTTCCTTGCCCAAATTTCCAGCCTATCTATATCCTTCTGTAGCCTCTGACAATGTTCCTCACTATCTGCAAGTCCTGCCAGTTTTGTGTCGTCCGCAAACTTACTGATCACCCCAGTTACTCCTTCTTCCAGATCATTTATATAAATCACAAACAGCAGAGGTCCCAATACAGAGCCCTGCGGTACACCACTAGTCACAGGCCTCCAGCCGGAAAAAGACCCTTCCACTACCACCCTCTGTCTTCTATGACCAAGCCAGTTCTCCACCCATCTAGCCACCTCCCCCTTTATCCCATGGGATCCAACCTTTTTCACTAGCCTACCATGAGGGACTTTGTCAAATGCTTTACTAAAGTCCGTATAGACAACATCCACGGCCCTTCCTTCGTCAACCATTTTGGTCACTTCTTCAAAAAACACCACCAGGTTCGTGAGGCATGACCTCCCTCTCACAAAACCATGTTGACTATCGTTAATGAGTTTATTCCTTTCTATATGCGCATACACCCTATCTTTAAGAATCTTCTCCAACAACTTCCCCACCACGGACGTCAAGCTCACCGGCCTATAATTACCCGGGTTATCCTTCCTACCCTTCTTAAATAACGGGACCACATTGGCTATCCTCCAATCCTCTGGGACCTCACCTGTGTCCAGTGACGAGACAAAGATTTGCGTCAGAGGCCCAACTATTTCACCTCTCGTCTCCCTGAGCAGCCTTGGATAGATTCCATCAGGCCCTGGGGATTTGTCAGTCTTTATATTCTCTAACAAACCTAACACTTCCTCCTTTGTAATGGAGATTTTCTCCAACGGTTCAACACTCCCCTCCGAGACACTCCCAGTCAACACATCCCTCTCCTTAGTGAATACCGACGCAAAGTATTCATTTAGGATCTCCCCTACCTCTTTGGGCTCCAAGCATAAGTCCCCACTTTTGTCCCTGAGAGGTCCGATTTTTTCCCTTACAACCCTTTTGTTCCTAACGTATGAATAAAATGCCTTGGGATTCTCCTTAATCCTGTCTGCCAAGAACATTTCGTGACCCCTTTTTGCTCTTCTAATTCCCCGTTTGAGTATTTTCCTACTTTCATTATACTCCTCCAGAGCTCCCTCCGTTTTTAGCTGCTTGGACCTAACATACGCCTCTCTTTTCCTTTTGACCAGTCCCTCAATTTCCCTGGTTATCCACGGTTCTCTAATCCTACCCTTCCTATCCTTCTTTTTTACAGGCACATGCTTGTCCTGTAGCCCTAACAACCGTTCCTTAAAAGACTGCCACATACCAGATGTGGATTTACCCTCAAACAGCCTCTCCCAATCAAGAGCTGCCAATTTCTGCCTGATCCCAATAAAGTTAGCCTTCCCCCAATCCAACACCTTACCCTTGGGACACCACTCATCCTTTTCCATCACTATCCTAAAGCTAACAGAATTGTGGTCACTATTTGCCACATGTTCCCCGACCAAAACTTTGAAGACCTGACCGGGCTCATTCCCCAGCACCAGGTCCAGTATAGCCCCCTCTCTAGTTGGGCTGTCCACATATTGTTCCAACGAACCCTCCTGTACACATTTTACAAATGCCTCACCATCCAGAGTCCCTGCCCTCAGCGATTTCCAGTCTATACCAGGGAAATTGAAGTCTCCCACTACAACAACCCTATATTTCCTGCACCTATCCAGTATCTCCTGACATATCCATTCTTCCACTTCCCTTGGGCTGTTGGGGGGCCTGTAGTACACCCCCAACATAGTGACTGCGCCTTTCCTGTTTCTAAGCTCCACCCAGAGTGACTCGCTACACGACTCCTCCGAATTGTCCTCCCTCTGCACCGCTGTAATATGCTCTCCAACCAATACCGCTACTCCCCCACCTCTTTTGGCCCCTCCTCTGTCTCGCCTAAAACACTTGTACCCTGGAATATTCAGCTGCCAGTCCTGTCCCTCTTTCAACCAAGTCTCTGTCACCGCAACCACATCCAAATTCCTCGTGCGCATTAAGGCCCCAAGTTCGTCTGTTTTACCTGCTACGCTCCTTGCATTGAAGTATAAGCACTCCAGACCCCCAGGCTCAGTGAGGTCGTCCTCCCCCAGAGTGCTCTTCTTCTTTGCCAGCCTTGTCCCAGCCCCAAGCTCGTCCCCAGCCACCACACTTATAGACCTAATAGTTTGATCCCCACCCCCCTGCCATACTAGTTTAAACCCCCCCGAACTGCATTAGCAAAGCTCCCAGCCAGGATATTTGTGCCCTTCCAACTTAGTTGTGACCCCTCCCTCTTGTACAGGTGCCATCCTCTCCTGAAAACCTCCCATTGATCTATGAAAATAAAGCCCTCCCTCCTGGACCAGTCCTTTAGCCAGGCATTCATTTGAACCAACTCCCTATTCTTATCCTCAGTGGCACGAGGCATTGGGAGCAGCCCAGAGATGGCCACCCTAGTGACCCTACTTTTTAACCTATTTCCCAACTCCCTGAATTGCTCCCTTAGGACCCCCCTACTCTTCCTATCTACGTCATTTCCACCAATGTGTATAATGACATCCGTTTCTTTATCTTCCCCTTTTGAAGTTTCTCGCAGTCTTGGACAGAGCAGGAGCCATACCAAGCTAGAATGTTATTTATGGTGCATCTGTAAAAGTTGATGAGAGTCGCAGCTGACATGCCAAATGTCCCTAAACCTCTGAGAAAATAGAGGCGTTCGGAGACTTTTTTAATTATAGGGACGTCATGGAGGAACCAGGAAAGGTTTTTCGTGATGTGGACCCTAAAACGTGAAGCTCTCGACTATTTCAACTTCATCCCATTGATGTAGATCGGGGCATGTACTCCACTAGGCTTCCAGAAGTCGATTTGCTTTGTTGACATTGAGGAAGAGATTATTGTTGTCGCCCCAGTTCACCAGATTCTCTGTCTCTTCCTCCGACCCACTGCAGGTGTCATCAGCAAACTTGGGAACCGAGTTGCAGGGGAATTTGGCCACACAGTCACCAGTGTATAAGGAGTATAGTAAGGGGCTGAGGACGCAGCCTTACGGGGCACCGCTGTTCAGGATGATTGTGAAGGAGATGTTGTTAATTGTCCTTAATTTTGCTCTCTATGGATTAGGAAGTTGAGGATCCAATTGCAGAGGCAGGAGCCAAGCCCAGCGCCACGAACTTTGGACATGAGTTTCGTAGGACTAATGGTGTTGCAGGCTGAGCTGTAGTTGATAAACACGAGTCTGTGTTCCAGGGTTCACTGTCGGGCCCGGGAGATGGCATTGTGGACCTGTTGTGGATGTCGGTGAACTGTCGTGGATCCAGGCAATCTGGGAAGCCGGAACTGATTCATGCCATGACTAACCTTTTGATGCATTTCATAATATTGGACATCAGAGTCACCGGACGATAGGCATTAAGGCAGCCTGCTTGGCTTTTCCTTTGGTACTGGCCTTTGTTTGAGTTTTACCTGGTGCATAGATTGGCAACCTTCCTGCCGAGAGACGACTGCAGCTGCACTGGTCCAGTAGACCAACGTGGGACAGCAGTAATCGCACTGAGCATTATGGACGATAGCGATTCGCTGAACCCTGAAACTTTCTCCCACTCTTGAAAGAAACACTGGAAGTTGTGTTCTGTGCCAATCGAGTGTGAGATTACTATTTTTTCCTGTGTTGTGCTAACAGTGGCCACAATGCTGTGATCTCCTCTCCAGGGTACAGTTCTGTGTAAATATAATAGAGATTCTGTGCTGTCAAGGCATCAGGATCTCCCTCTGCCAATTGTTAGTATTGTCCAGAGGCAAGGGTCAAACCAGCCCTCTTTGGTACCAGCTCTGTTGCAGGGGTTGTCAGTAAACTGTCTGAGAGACGACAGATTACCATCTACAGGATTCCAGTCTGGATTTTCTGTCAGGGTTTACTCCCTCACCCTTGGAGCTGAGTGAGGGTCAATGTTGTGGACTCTCCGGAAAGCTCTCTCCCAAATGTATACCAGTGTGTTGCTACCATGGACTGCACGGTGACACAGTAGTTAGCACTGCTGATTCACAGCGTCAGGGAGCTGGGTTCAATTCCAGGCTTGGGTCACTGTCTGTGTGGAGTTTGGACCTTCTCCCCGTGTCTGTGTGGGTTTCCTCCGGATGCTCCACTTTCCTCTCACACTGCAAAAGACGTGCTGGTTTAAAAAAAAGATTTAAGTCATTTTATGTGTATACATTCTTTTTTATTTTAACCCATCCTCAGTCCAAATGGTAACTTCTTTCCCTGAATCCTGTCTAATTTTATTCTTTATTTCCCTTCCTGACAGTGAACATAATCACAATTGTGACACTGACGAGCAGAAACTGTGGTCTGTCCAAATGTGTGACTCGTTACCTGGTGGCCATGTCAGCGGGGGATCTGCTGGTCGTTATCCTCGACCTGATATTCAGACACATTCCCATTCTTTATTGGGAACAGTTTGTTTTCCTGTACTGGGTCCCCGTGTGTAACATCCACGCCGTCCTGCTTTTTGCAGCCACTGACTGTTCTGTCTGGTTCACCGTCACTTTCACCTTTGATCGATTTGTGGCCATTTGCTGCCCCAAGCTGAAGAGTAAATATTGCAGTGAGAAATCGGCGGCTGTGGTTCTGGGAACAGTGACGGTGCTGAGCTGTTTAAAGAACATCTTCTGGTATTTTATGTTATTAAATAGATATCGGCTGGAGAACGAACCCTGGTTTTGTTTGGTCACAATGGATGTTCTGTTCTCTCCGGTCTGGACAACAATCGAGTTCCTCCACAACATTCTAACCCCGACTGTCCCGTTCGTCCTGATTCTGCTGCTCAACGTTTTCACCGTCAGACACATTTTAATGAGCAGCAGAGCCCGCAGGACACTCCGGACTCACAGCAGTGGGGAGAATCCCAGAGACCCAGAGATGGAGAGTCGCAGGAAATCCATCATTTTACTGTTTGTTATCTCAGCCAATTTCATCCTCTTATGGTCGACATTAATGGTTTATTCTATATGGAGTCGGATGTATTATTTGGGCTATAAGTCGGTATGGTTAGATTTCTATGTTATGGAATTTGGTTTCATGTTGCAACTCACAAGTTGTTGTACAAACACTGCCATTTATGCTGTGACACAGACTCACTTCAGGCAGCAGCTCATCAATCTGCTGAAAGCTCCCCTTACTTCAATTCTTCAACTCATTAGACCCTGAGAGGAAACTACAACTACAAGACCCCTGACTCTTTCTATTGGACTTTCAAATATAAATAACAAACAGTTGCCATGTCTGGTGGCCAGGTATGGATACGAATATTTGCCCGTGGGTCAGTGTCGACAATATCAACAAGGGCAGAAGTACCACCAATTACTACTCTTCACACTTGGGAATGGCCAGGACATCCGGAGACGTGGCTGCACACGGAGAGTGCCGTTCCGTTCATGGGGTCTATGTTCCTGAAATGGTAGATGCTGATTCAAAATGGATGGCCGTTCACAGGGTGAGTTACTCAAACACAAGGACAAGAGTGGAGAAACTTCACACCTCTTTCATGACACCCGGGATCCCGGAAATGTTAGGTCCTGAAAATGGGCCACCCTTCATCAGCCAGGAATTTGTGCATTCGATGAAGTTGGACAGAATTTGACACGTTTGGGCAGTGTCATATTATGATGTTGAGATGCCGGCGTTGGACTGGGGTAAACACAGTAAGAAGTTTAACAACACCAGGTTAAAGTCCAACAGGTTTATTTGGTAGCAAAAGCCACTTTTGCTCCCAAATAAACCTGTTGGACTTTAACCTGGTGTTGTTAAACTTCTTACAGTGTCATATTACCCATCATCCAATGGCCTGGCAGAAAGAGCGGCCCAAACAGTAAAAGCAGGTTCAAAATACCATCCCCCAGTCTCTTTGGACACCAAACCATCCAGATTTCATCTTCAATTACAGAATGACACCCTCCAACCTCCCCCCGACCTCCCCGCTTCAACAACTGGAATAGCCCCAGCAGAGTTGGTCATGGGAAGTTCACTCCGCCCAATGTTAAGTCTGACCTTCTGAAGGTGGGAGCTAGCACCCAGTGCCGTTCCCACCAGCCGGGAGAGGCACCGAAAGGCAGGTGATAGGTTATTGGTAAAGAATCATGGCAATGGATCCGCGTGGTTATGAGGCACGGTCGAGTCTGGAACAGGGCCAGTTTCCTATCAAGTCCGCTTGGGAGATACCATCCTATGGGAATGCTTCAATCATCTACAAGCCATGAAGCCCCAAGCCGTGCAGGAAAAAGCAATTCCCAGCACAGCGGGAACTTTGGAAAGAATTCCAGGCACTCCGGCTCCTGTTCCCCATCTCCGCCAGTGGGAACCTCGGAGTCTGAAATGGACACAGTGGGTTTAGCCTCTCGATCACATTGTCACCCGATAAAGGGAACTCGGGCCACACGCTCATGGTGGAAGAGGCGAGCTCCGGTCTGCTGAACCCCACTCACTTCCGAGGCTGAGCAGCAGGAACCGGACCCAGCATTGAAACTCCAAAAAAGGCTTCCAAGGTGGTCAGCCCTCGGCGGTTACTCAGACCTAGAGGGGGAGGGGGGGCAGTGACTTCAATCAGGTTCATGTGTTGGACACGGGCAAATATAAACTACCAAACTGAGGCCTGTGAAATGTGCCCACTCAGGGAGCTCCACAGAGTGCAAGCTGCAGAGAGTGAAGCACTGAGAGCTGGGGTAAGTGTGGGAGTTTAGGGAAGTGGGTGGAGAGGTATTGCTGTGTCTTGTGTCCCTTACTGCCCGGTCCCTTACGGCCAGGTCCAGGGCGGGTAGGTGTCCCCCAGACATTACTGTTCAGAAAGTGACGTGAGCAGATGTGTTTATTGAGACTTTCAGAAGGCTTTCGACAAGGTCTCACATCGCAGACTGCCATGTAAAGTGAAAGCACATGGGATTACAGGCAATGTTTTGAGACGGATAGAAAGCTGGTTCACTGATAGAAAGCAAAGAGTTGGCGATAAATGGGCCTTTTTCTGATTAGCAGTCAGTGTCTAGTGGGGTTCTGCAGGAATCTGTGCACGGACCCCAACTGCTCACATTATATATTAATTATTTTGAAAATGGAACTAGATTGCTTTTTAACCAGCTGCTCCTTCCACAACCATTGCTTTTTAACCAGCTGTCCCTTCCACAACCATTGCTTTTTAACCAGCTGCTCCTTCCACAACCATTGCTTCGATTTGAAAGAAATGCCATTCAATTGTGGACAGCTCTGGAAGTTTCCATATTCCCGTCTTGCAAGTTATAGATAACCGTTTGTAATCTTGATGTACTATTACTACACTTGCTTTTTGCTTCCTAATGCAAAGCATTTGGTGCCACTATATCTGAATTCATTGGAGAAATGACAGACACGAATAAACACCTAAAAGATCAGCGAACTTTTAACTGCAGTCTGAATCTACAGTTGTGCCAGGAGTATGATTCAAACTTGTACCCAGTTTGTACAGTCATGTTTTTAAATCTGCTAAATTTACAGCTCTCTGAAATAGTGAGAGAATTCAAAATAACAAATGGATTATTGCTCACGGATTCACCACTTCAGAACAACCTGCACGAACTCTGGGTTCTGCTCAACTTCCTCCTCCTGGATGTCTTCAATTCGTCTGCAGTAAGTAATGAGAAAAGCAGCTTGACAGTGACTGTACCGTTTGTCTAAGGTTCAATTACAGTGTTTCAACCTATTTCTCTTTGGAAGGCATGAGAGAAAGCTGCAAAGTTGTGTCTTTGGGAATCACTGGGTCCCTTTTCCCTCTCACTCCTTCCAGTCGTGTCTGGGGCAGTTTCGGGGCTGGAGAGGATTGTCCTCATTCACTGGGGGAGCAAGGGGAGAAAACTGTTCTCTGTCCCCGAGGTTTAATGCAGCCTCTGTGACTAGGCCTCAATTCAAGGCCTAATCTCAGAGGGCCCTCAGAGTGTCCTTTTGTATTTGCTTCATTCCCGAACAGTGTCTGTGCTGAAGTGGGAGAACTCCATGGTTAAAAGCAAAATAATTCATTTTATTCAGGATGAGATTGTGGGTTTTCCTGCTCTCGCTCTCTCTGTCTCCCATCGTTCTCCTTTGATTGTGAGTTATCAGAGAGAGAAATGGGAACTGGAGGGTAACAGTGAGAGAGGGGGAACGGGAGGGTAACAGAGCAGTTTGCTTGTGGGATCTTGCTGTGAGTATTTTCCCTGCAGCCTATCCTGCTGGGAGACCGTGGTTCCGCTCCCCAAATTCAGTGCACTGACAACTGACTGTGATTGCTTCCATCTCCCACCACTGCCCCAGCCTCATTTCTCAATGTGAATCAGTGATCAACACAAACAGTGGTCACAGGGTGACATGATTTAAAATGGTCAGACAGACACCTTTCAGAGAGCATTTCAATCCAGATTCATCGTCAGAGAGAGAGAGAGAGATTATCCAGAGCAGGCGAGAGAGAGAGGAGGGCGATGGGTACGTACAGAGATAGGGGGAGATAAACAGGCAGAGAGAGGGAGAGAGAACAGAGATAGATCATCAAGTGCAGGAGAGAGAGAAGAGGGGGGTGGATAGGGACAGAGATGATGGAGGTAAGAGAGAGGGGGAATTAGAGAGAGAGAAACAGAGAGGAGTGACTGTGCTGGAAGTGGAAGGTTCCCTGTTCATGTCAAATGTACAAACAGCACCAAACCTGGAGTGATGTCCCCTTATTTTAACTGGGGAGGGGTGGAAGGAAGAGGGGCAGAGAGAGGGAGAGGTGTGGTCCCTCATTCCCACTGACTTCACCTCAATCCTCACTTAAATATCACATTGTATCTGGCCACGTTCAGACTGTGTGGGATCTTGCTGTCCACTCATGCTCTGTGCCTCCTCCCTGCCCCATATTCCTCACACTGTATCAGTGTCCACATTTTAAACATAAAAGATTGAGTGAAAGGAGGGTGGGATATGGAGAGGAACAGGGTAAGGCAGAGCTGCAGAGAGGGCGTTTCGATCGAGTTCTCACAGGGGCTTGGAATGAAAAAGGCTGCGATTGGGACCCGGTTTAATTGGCCAAATGGACAGTGCCTGTGTTTTACTCTCAGTAATGTCACGGTGCTGTGTGAGAGCCCAGGGCAGCGCTTCAATCTACTTTTACTGAGTTTCTCTTTGTAACATTCTCAGTCTCCCTCTCACTGCGAAGCACTCGGGAGGGAGAGGGAGCTGAAATTCACATTCCTGAGCCTGGGGGAAAAGCTTGTTCTCAATCCCAGAGTCCTACTTGTGTTTTTAGACAGGGCGCTGGGATTTGTGGATTTAAAGGATTGTTCTGTTTCACTGGGCCTCAATTCAAGGCCTGTGTGACTAGGCCTCAATTCAAGGCCCGGGTGACTTGGCCTCAATTCAAGGCCTGTGTGACCTGGTCTCAATTCAAGGCTTGTGTGACTAGACCTCAATTCAAGGCCTGTGTGACTAGGCCTCAATTCAAGGCCTGTGTGACTCGGCCTCAATTCAAGGCCTGTGTGACTAGGCCTCAATTCAAGGCCTGTGTGACTCGGCCTCAATTCAAGGCCTGTGTGAGTAGGCCTCAATTCAAGGCCTGTGTGAGTAGGCCTCAATTCAAGGCCTGTGTGAGTAGGCCTCAATTCAAGGCCTGTGTGGCTCGGCCTCAATTCAAGGCCTAATCTCAGGGGCACCTTTGCATTTCCTTAATTCCTGAACAGGGTTTAAGTGGCTGAATTCAATGGTTCAATAAAATGTGCAGCAGCCACTTCAGGGTGGGATTGTGGGTTTTCCATGCTCCCCCTCCCACTGTTCTCTTCTCATTCTGAGCTTTAAAACATGATGCACAGCGTACATCATTATTTTAAACGGTCAGACAGCAACTTATCAGAGAGAGCACTTCATTCCAGATTCACACTGAGATAGAGAAACAGCAGAGATCAGGACAGATTATCCAGAGCAGAAGAGGGAGGGGTGCAGAGATTGTGTATTGGATAGGTCTAGATCTGGGGGGAGAGTGAAAGAGACAGAGAGGGGGGCGGGGGTGATAGAAGCTTCATTGCTGAGATTGAATGTATTGATATCGAATGAGGGAGATTCTCAGTGTTGGTGCGGTTTGTAAAATGAGTCAGAAGCACAGCTGGAGGTGGGGTTAAACGCAGAGGGAGAGACACAGATCAGGGAATGGATGGGGGAGTGGGGAGCCTCCCCTGTTTCTTTACAGCCCAGCCTCTGGAGTAAACCCGTCCCCACCCACTCCCCCCACCAAAAATGCTTTGATGTGTTTCATTAATTTAATACTGGGACAGTCACGAGGCATTTGCACTTTCATTTCATTTTGAAATCTGTTCCCCTTTGAACAAAGGACAAAGAACAGTACAGCACAGGAACAGGCCCTTTGGCCCTCCAAGCCCGTGCCGCTCCCTAGTCCAAACTCGACCATTCTTTTGTAGCCCTCCATTCCCACTCCGTTCATGTGGCTATCTAGATAAGTCTTAAACGTTCCCAGTGTGTCCGCCTCCACCACCTTGCCTGGCAGCGCATTCCAGGCCCCCAGCACCCTCAGGGCTCTGGTAGTGCGGCGACCAGAAATGGACGCAGTATTCCAAATGGTCAGAGTTTGATAATGGGAAGGATGTGGAAATGAATGTTTTCTCCCCGCACCCCAGAGAAAATAAGGCTGAGAGGAGACTTGATAGAGAGATTCAAGATCCTAAGAATTATGGACTGGTTAAAGAGTGAGAAACTCTTCCCTCTCAAGAGATGGTCAGGAACTAGAGGGCACCGATTCTAATTGATGGGGAAATGGATCAGAAGTGAAGTGAGAAAAAGCACTTCACCGAGAGGCTGTTTGGAATCTGGAACAATCTTCCTGAAATCCTGTTCCAGTATTCAATAACATGATGGCTGATCTGTGATCGAACTCTCTACCTCTTTACCCCTTGGACTAAGGGAAATCTATCAACCCCAGATTTAAAATGATAACAAATGACTGAGCATCAATAGCCATTTGCAGAAGATTGTTTCAAACTAACTCCACACCACATCTGGCAATGATTTCATTGCTACATTTCTAAAATCCTAAACTGAGGCTAACATCCAAATGTCCCCAAGTCCTGGAGTCCCAACCAGCAGAAAAACTTGTTCTTTATTATCCTTTACCTCTTTATTTTAAATGTTTGATTAAATCAGGCTCTAATTTAAATTCCAGCGGTTATTTAATTTAAGCTAAATTAATGTCACAACATTACTGCCATCTTTTACCCAAAACTTAGCTTCAGACCGTGTCCCTCTATATTTAACCAGCCCGTCTCTGACATCTCCTCCAGTCACACAACCCTGTGAGATGTCTGCACCGCTCTAATTGTGGCATCATGAGCGTTCCACATGCAACATGACTTGCATCGATAAACTCTCATCTCCAACATTTCAATTGAAATTTCAAAGCTCAATGTCTTTGAAGCCGAATGGTCCAGATTGCCATGGCCTTCAATGTGAACAGGTTGTTAGTGATGTCACTACAGAGGTTGCCTAGGAAACAATGACTGAACACAGGGGGTGAATGTGAGAAGCTGAAGTTTCCACTTGAAGACATTCCCAGTGTCTCTGAGCAGCTGAACTGGGGAAGCCTTTGGGCAGAGACTGTGCTGCTGCTATTGCCCTTCCCGGCCACCAGGCGTCTCTGTAACGCTCCCGGGGGCTGCCTGTGCGCATGTGCGGGGCGGGAATGCTCCCAGAGGTCAGCGCGCGGGACGCCGCCGCATTGATGCCGTCTCCCCTGGCAACCGCAAGATGGTCGCCGCCGCCGCCTCCCTTGGCAAGGGAATATGGCCGCTGGCCGTCTCCCTTGGCAACGCAAAATGGCCGCCGGCGGGGGGGGTGTCATTGCGGCGCGTGCGCAGTGAGGTCTGTCTGCAGCCATTGTCCAGGTTGCCCCCAGTGGATGGGGTTGGGATTGTGCAGCAGATGGAGCAACAATCCCAGTTTCAATAGGGGGACAGAAGCTGCAATGCTGCCCCCTGTTGGTCACTTCTCCCAGTCTCAGCATTGCAGAGTGTTTAAACAAGAGTGCATTGTCACAGCAGCACCTTCACCTTCAGTTTCAGTTTATTTATTAGTCTCAGAAGTAGGCTTACATTAACACTGCAATGAAGTTACTGTGAGAATCCCCTAGTCGCCCACACTCCGGCGCCTGTTCGGGTTACACTGAGGGAGAATTTAGCACGGCCAATGCACCCTAACCAGCACATCTTTCAGACTGTGGGAGGAAACCGGAGCACCCGGAGGAAACCCACGCAGACACGGGGAGGGGACAGCCCGGGGGAAAGCTCCATTCCAACTGTCCCTGGAGTGTCAGATTAACCTGGGTCACTCACGCCCCCCCGGCTAAGACTCACCTCCCTCAGACAGTGAGACCCTCCTGTATCACTCACCTTACTGTAGTCAGATACCCTCAGACTCAGCACTGGGCCCTGGGCGTGTTCTTCAAATGCTACGATCTATCATGGAGGAAAGAGTTGGGAGGATTTTGATTTGATTTGATTTATTATTGTTGCGTGTATTGGGATACAGTGAAAAGTATTGTTTCTTGTATGCTGGACAGACAAAACATACCGTTCATAGAGTACATCGGGGAGAAGTCAAAGAGAGGGTGCAGAATGTAGTGTTGCAACATAGGTAGGGTGTAGAGAAAGATAAATCTAATATGTAGCAGGTCCATTCAAAAGTCTGAGGGCAGCAGGGAAGTTCTTGAGTCGGTTGGTACGTGATCTCAGACTTTGTATCTTTTTCCTGACGGAAGAAGGTGGAAGAGAGAATGTGTGCATGAGGTCCTTAATTATGCTGGCTGCTTTTCTAAGGCCGCGGGAAGTGGAGACAGAGTCAATGAATGGGAGGCTCGTCTGCGTGATGGACGGGGCTACATTCATGACCTTTTGTAATTTCTTGCAGTCTTGGACAGAGCAGAAACCATACCAAGCCGTGACACAGAAAGGATGCTTTCTATGGTGCATCTGTAGAAGTTGGTGAGAGTCGTAGCTGACATGCCAAATTTCCTCAGCCTCCTGAGAAAGTAGACGTGTTGGTGGGCTTTCTCAATTATAGTGTCGGCATGGGGGGACCAGGACAGGTTGTTGGTGATCTGGACACCTAGAAACTTGAAGTTGGGACCCAAATGACAAGTTGTCATAGTGTCATCGATGTTTACAGCATGGAAACAGGCCCTTTGGCCCAACTTGTGTAAGGGAAATTGTACTGGATATTGTATGAGTTTAGTATGGAATTCAGATTCACAGGTTTTAGTAAAATGATAAAGTAGATTTAGGTCTTAGTGAAATGATAAAGTAGATTTAGGTGAATAGTGAGATGAATATGTAACCTAAAGTAACTTCGTGTGACCTAATATAATCAAGTGTAGTCGATATGATTAAAGTGGAGGAACTAGAAGAACTAAAGAAGTAATATAGCAATCACTGATTAGCAACAGCAGACAATAGTCACTTAAGAAAACAAGAAAGATTGCTCGGTGGTTCAACTTAATAGGGGACTATAAGTCAGCAAAGAGAGTGTCTTCTCTTCTAAAAACACATTAGTAGACTATAAATCAGCAGGGGGGATGTCTTTTCTTCTAAACACATTCGCCTTAGCTTACAAAACCACGATTATTGTACAAACAGAAAAGTTCAGATAACAGCAAGAGTTATAACCACCATGGTTTAAGAAACGAAGAGATATAACAGTGAATGACCAATTGCAAAGAAAACAGATAAAGGGTCAACTAAAATAATGATGGCCAGAGAAAGAGCGGGCTGTAGGGTAAGATTACAACCAAGGACAGGCAGTAAAAGGGAGATAAGGATCTTGAGATAGGAGGCTGAAATGTACATAAAAGAGTGTAAGCCCAAGAGCTCTTTGGAGTTTTCCGGACGCTCCCGGCTTTATCTCTTATGCTGAGAAATAAAGTCTTTTGCTTGAAAGATCGCTGCTCAGACTCTCTGTTTTAAACCGATGTAAACGAATTGTCGTCCTGGGGAACCACGACAAAATTGGCGCTGCTTAGCAGGGTTGGTGAGAGATCGCCCAGAAAAGCATCTGGAAGGAGTAGCGGAGACGGTGGTCCAACCGGAACCGAGAAGTCCCCAGCCGGCGTTCTGTCAACAAGGTAAGCAGACTTGCATGCATGTAAATCCTTGTTGTCAGAAAGGGGTTTTCTCGAGGCCCGGTGCGCCCGGCTCTCTGCTGGTCCTGGATCTCCCCAACCCAAAAAGATATCCTGCACAGGTAAAACCAAATTGTGTAAAAATTTTGAGAGACTGAGTCTGATCCGAAGAGCAGAATTTTTGCATGCAAAAGCGCGCTGCGAATACTGTATTGTCTGTGAATGGGTAAAAAGTGAGACGGGAAAAAGGCCGAAAGCTAAAGTAATGCAATTAGGTTAAGTCAAGCGGTTTGGAGCGGGTTTTTCAGGTCACGACTTGCCCAGAAGAGAGTAAGTGTGGGAAAACCTGCCAGTCCAAACCTACCCAGGACCTCGGGTAAGGGACGTCAACCGAGAGGGAGAGAGATCAGTGAGAGATCACTCTCTGACCTAATACAGTAGCCAAAAGCACAGGAGTGGATTTTAACCACAGGAAAGGGGAGTAGCAGCTAGAATAGAGGAAGTAAAAGACCAATTTGAACAAACTGGTCTGAGACAACAGCGTGAAGGACAGAAATAAGAGAGAGAGTCAGAATATAGGTAGGGTAATAACTAACAACTTGAAAAATTACCCTGACAAAACTGCCTGGTGACAAGATTGAAAATAACTAATCTTTGAATAATAACAAAAACGGAAGCAACACTGGATTGGAAAAAGATTACACACATAATTAACTTAGAGGAGATAAAGAATGAGTGGCCGTATGTAAAATGGGAAAGAGTAGTCGATAGGAATTGGATAGACGAAATAAAATTGGAAACCCTAGAGAAATTAATAAAGGGATCTGACCGATACAGGATTCTTATACACATAGACGAGCAAGTGAAAACCTACTACCCTCTGGCCCGGGAGAGGAAGATAGTGCCGGGACAGGGGACTACGGGGAAGTGGATATCAGGACCCCGGTTAGAATTACAGATAGTGGCAAAAGAAATCCAAAGGAAAGGTAAACAGGGGACTGAGCACGGAAAAACAATACAGCAAGTAATAATCACTGTGATACCTAACTCTGACAGATTAAGTGACAAAAATTGCGACAGTGATCCAAAAAGACGAGTAATGGCGCACCAAGTTAAGACACCAGTGGAGATATTAGGGGATAAGTTCCCAGCCCTTAGGGGAGATATAGAACACGTCTCTAAAAAATGGGCCAAAAGAACAAATAAGACCAATACACAGTGGCCGGAGGAAGGCACATGGTCCATAGAGAGGTGTGAGGACCAGAAGGGAATGATAAAGAACTATAAGATTAAGGATAAATCGAGCAAAAGAAGGGAAAAGCGAGAAAAGGAGTTAGAGATATTAGCCCTATTCCAACAAGAAGGGAAAGAGAGAAGAGGGGTATGGAGGGGAGGTAGAATGCAGATGCCAGTACAACTTGAGGAAAAAGCAAAATTGGAAGATTCAAACGTAGCCCCACCCCCATACTTAGAGAAACAGAGCTCCATGGGACTGTACCCAGTTATATCAGGCACAATGAATTTTGAGGGAGAATATGACATAGAACAGATGACGAAGGAGGAATGGGCACGAAAGGAGGGAGAAAAGAAACAAGGTATAGAGGAAGCAGCTAGGAAAACAGAAGAGGATTTGGATGGGCTGAACCAAAGGAGAAAGGAGTTGGAGGACGAAGTAAAGGTGGTAGAACTTTTGGAATGGGTAAAGAAGGTAATGAAAAAGGAAAAAGAACGAGAAGAGGGAGGAGAAAATGTTAGAAATAAATATGAGGGGAAAACAGGAAATGATTTTTGCGAGTATGCAAGTGAGACATCACAAGGATGGAGGTGGAAGCACCCAGAGGAAGGTAGAATGGCGAGAGAGACGGAAGGAGAAACAGAAGAGAGTAGTGAAGACGAAGGGAGGCAATCAATGTTAGGGGTGCAAAGAAAATCAAGGCGGGAAAGGCACCCACCTGTAAAGTTTCCAGATGTGGATAGGAGAGGGAAAAGGGTATTCCCGGTGATTCTGAAGGGTGGCAGACCGCAGTATATCCCTTGGTCAGGTCAGGATTTGCCTAATTTAATTAATGAATTACCCAATATTTTGGATGGGGCTGGAAGGTGGATTGGACAGTTGGAGGCAGGGATGGTGGGAAAAAGGATGGCACTGGGCGACATCAAAGCTCTCCTGACAAAGGTGCTAGGAATGGACCAAATGGGGGAAGTAATGAGACGTGCTGGCATCCCGACCGCAGCTTATGACCCAGCGGTGGATGGGATACTAATGGACCAGTACCGCCAAGACATCTGGCAGGCACTGCGGGATATGTACCCCAATCGAATGGATGTAAAAACCCTAAAGGGAGAGCCACTGGGTGAGGAGGAGAATGCAGCGGTGTATGTGGAGAATCAATTAAAAAGGTGGAGAAGGGACACGGAGAGGGACATTCTAATAGACCCACTGACCAACTCCATGTTCCGGGCTGCAATCCTAGAGGGCTTGCCAGCCCCAGCTAAGACAAGGCTGGAGGAAGTGGTGGGCTTGGACTCAAAAAATTACCGAGAGTTTGTGGATTATGTTGCCCATGCAGTAGAGAGACATCGCAAAGATGAAAAGAATGCAGACAAACAGCTGAAGGAGGTACAACGTAAACTCCTTCAGGCACAGTTGGAGGAGATTAAAAGCAAGGATAAACTGAAGGCAAAAGAGGATCTCGCACCCTGAAAAATAGCACCAATGATGGTGGAGCAAAAGCCAGAGGAAATACCTGCACTAATCAAAGGGGGGAGCGGAGATGGAGGCCAGCCCGTCATAACCTATAACATTTCTGCCTTCCCACTGTCCATGAACCCAGGAGCCTATGGCCTAAATTATCAAAACCCATACGCCCTGCAAAGTCAGACTGACTGGAATAGAAATGGGAAAGGACAGGGAGGTGGTAGGCCACCCTATCAGAATCAGAGAGGACAGGGACAGGTTAATCATCAGACTCCGAGACAGGGACCACTGCCTGGCCCTTCAGGTGTGTGTTGGGGGTGCGGGGAGGCAGGGCACATAAAAAGGAATTGCCCGCGGAATTTCCCCAGACAGGGAGAAAACCAGCAGCAGACAGGCCAACAACTGATCCAAGGGTCGCCAAACAGCATCCCGATGTTTCAAGGGCCGGTAAACCATCAGAATTCCCCATAGGGAGGCCCAGAGAACCCCGAAATGGTAGGACAGTACGTACAGATAACAGAAACTGCAGAGCAGGAACCTATAGTTAACGTTAGAGTAGGAGGGATCGAGGTCCCCATGATGATAGACACCGGCGCCACATGTACGTGCATGCAAACGAAATATGCGGATCACTTACCATTGTCAAACCAGTTTGTAAAAACTGTGGGGTTCTCGGGGAAAGTAACATTAGCTCGAATGACGACGCCGGTGCCTGTTACCATTGGAAATAAGACAACCCATGTACCTATTTTAGTATGTGATAAAACTCCTTTAAATCTATTGGGAAGGGATGCAATCCTAGGTTTAGGACTGAAATTAGAATGCACTGAACAAGGAATTGATTTGATGGGAATGTATCCACTTGAAATACCAGGAAAGGAAGGGGTTAATGTATATTGGTTGGGAGATATAGAGGAACAAGTTAAAAAACAGATATGGGAAGTTTGGGGAAAGCTTATAAACACTTGGGTTCCACAAGCCAAATGGCCAAGAACAGAATTACACAGTACAATGATATTTGATGAAGGGCAGGAACCTGAGATACAGGAGAAATGGGAAAGGGAGGCAGGACGAGAACAGGAAATAAAGTCAGGAAGTATTTTAATCGGACTAGAGGGAGTAGCCCTCACAATTGTTAGGAATGAATGGGTTAACAAATGGTTCTCTGTATCTGGGGCGGAGCCACATGTCACATTGAAAGTGAATCCGGGATACAGATCAAAAGACCTAGGACCAATGGTGTTGAGAGCACAAGATTTAGAATTTGTCCAGACAGACAATGTAGATATTTGGACGTCCAGCAATGGACAAATGACGAAAATAATTTTGGATGTTAAAATGCTTGGGAAACCGAAGCAGATAACAATAGGAGTGCAAATAGAGAAACAGGAACTGGAGTGGAGAGAGAGGTTAGAGCAGGATTTGAACTCCCTCCCGCAGGAGTTGTGGTCCAGACAGGACACGGATGTAAGGAGGGTCAAAAACGCTAATCCAGTTGAAGTCAGATTAAAGATAGGACGTCAGGGGCCGTATAGGCCGCAATACCCAATCAAGACAGAAGCAATTGAAGGAATTAGAGGGACGATTAAGGGATTGATAGAAGCAGGGGTATTAAAAGAAACCCGGAGCAGGTGTAACACACCGCTACTACCAGTGAAAAAGGCGGACGGAGAAAAATGGAGATTGGTGCATGACCTAAGGGCAATTAATGAGGTAGTGGAAGATATGCCAGCAGAGGTTCCAAACCCTTATACCTTGATGACAAATATACCACCTGAAAGTAGATGGTTTACTGTAATAGACCTATGTTCGGCATTTTTTAGTGTGCCACTAGCTCAAGAAAGTCAGTATCTCTTTGCATTTACGTACAAGGGGAAACAATACACATACAATAGGATGCCCCAAGGATTTAAACATTCCCCACATGTATTCAATCAGGTGTTGAGAGCAGATTTAGAAGGAATACAGTTGGAAGGAACACTGATACAATATGTGGATGATTTATTATTATGCACAGGAACACAAGAACAATGCAGGAAGGATAGTTTAAAACTATTGAAAAGACTAGCAGAAGGGGGCCATAAAGTTTCCAGGAAAAAGCTGCAGCTGTGCCAGAAAAAGGTAGAATACTTGGGAAGAGAAATATCAGCAGGACAGAAGGAGATAGCTTCACAGCAAATAGAAGCAGTACTAAAAGTTCCGAAACCACAGACGGTGGGACAAATGATGACATTTTTGGGAATGACAGGATTCAGTTCAGAATGGGTGGAAAGCTATGCCGAAAAAACGCAGGCACTACGAAAGATAATGAAGGAGGCAGGGTGTGACGAATTAAAAGCCAAACTAAAATGGGATAAAGATGCTTCAGGCGCATTTGAAAATGTGAAAAGAGAAATGGCACAGGCACCAGCATTGGCTTTACCGACCTATGACAAGCCCTTTGACTTATTTGTGAGTAACAGAGAAGCCGGATTTGCTACAGCAATGTTAATGCAGGAAAATTGCAAGGGTAGACGAAGGCAGGCTGTAGCATATTACAGTACCAAGCTAGACGACGTAGCGATGGGATACCCTCCGTGCTATCAAGGTCTGGCAGCAGCTTGGTGGGCGTACGAAAAGGCAGCTACGGTCACAATGGGATATCCGATAAACATACATGTATACCATAAGGTAGCTGAATTGATTGAGCAAGGAAAATTTGTGCTGACACCTGCTAGGATCCATCATTATCGAATGCTAACCACATTTCCAGATATCACGATTATAAAGTGCAACAGAGTAAATCCAGCTGATTACATGCCATTACCTCATGAGGGAGAAGAACATGAATGCTTAAGAGAAGCAAAAACATTTATGAAACTGAGAAAAGATTTAAGAGCAGAGGGACTAGTGACAGAAGGGAAAAGGATACTGTATGTAGATGGCTCATGTTACAGGGATCACTTAGGAAACCACGCAGGCTATGCCATAGTTGAACAGAAAGGGGAAACACTTGAAGTCATAGAAGCAGAGAAATGTGAACAGCCCTGTTCAGCCCAACTGGCAGAACTTAAAGCATTGACCAGAGCATGTGAGCTAGCAAACGGGGAAGCATTGGAAATTTATACTGATTCGGCCTATGCCCACGGGGTCTGCCATCTGTTCGGGGCAATATGGAAGCAAAGGGGATTTATGAAAAGCGGAGGAGGACCAATACAACACGAAGGTCAAATCAGGGCTTTAATAAGGGCCATGATGGGTCCAAGGGAATTAGCCATAATTAAGTGTCAGGCGCATAAAAAGGGAGCAGACAGCATCACACAGGGAAACACCAAAGCCGACAAGGCAGCTAAAGAAGCGTCAGGATGCATTGAGGCTACGATAGCCCCAGTAGAAATAGCAAGGCCGCACCCAGGGCCAGGTATGGGGGATATCGAACCTCACATCACATTAGAGGATGTAGCACAGTTACAGGAGGAAACCTCTGTAGCTGAAAAGGCAATGTGGAAAGATAGAGGAGCACTACAGGGACAACAGGACAGGATATGGAGAAATGGGGAGGGATTAGTCATAGCACCCACATCATTACTAACCGTACTAATTAGCGAAGCGCATGGAGTGGACCACTGTGCAAGAGGAGAAGTGGCTAGAAAGATCAAGAAGGAAGGATTCTGGTCACCATACCTGCAAAACTCGATTGACTACATACTAAGTCAGTGTGAGGTGTGTGCTCAGAATAACATCAGGAAGGGCATTACTGCCCCAATAGGGCATATACCCATTCCTGAAGGACCATTTAAACATCTATGCATGGACTATGTGGATATGGGAAAGGTGGTAAGAGGGAAAAGATACATGTTAGTGATTATTGATAGATTCAGCAGATGGATAGAAGCAACGCCATCCAAAGATCAAGGATCTGGAACGGTGATTAACTTCCTGTCAAAAGAAATTATCCCAAGATTTGGCATACCCACGCAATTAAGTTCAGACAATGGATCTGCTTTTATAGGAAGGGCACTGAGAGAGACACTCTCGGCACTCCGAATAAAGCAGAAGTTTGAATGCGTATATCACCCTCAATCCCAAGGAATGGTGGAGAGAGCAAACGGGACCCTTAAGGCTAAAATAAGCAAAATTTGCAGTGAAACAGGGAAAAACTGGATAGATGCTCTGCCATTGGCTCTAATGCAATACAGGAGTCAGGAAAACAGAATCACACATTTGAGCCCACATGAAATGATGACAGGAAGAGTAATGCCGATACCTAAGATCAGGGGATCAGGAGGTCCTACGCTAGAATGTTTAGATCAAAGCACAAAAGAATATATACAACAATTAACTGTTATACATAGAACTATATTTGAACAGGAAAAAGCCAAGGAGGAGGAGAATCCGGTAACAGAACATCAGATCAAGCCTGGAGATCGAGTATACATCAGAAAGTTCCGGAGACGTTGGAACGAACCGAGACGAGAAGGACCGTTTGAAGTCACCAAAGTGTCTCCCACGGCTTTGCAAGTAGAAGGCAGTACACTGTGGTATCACTTGAACCATTGTACCAGAACGATACCAGGGGTGGGGGAGAGAAGGGAAATTGAAGAAGTACACAGAGTGGATAGAGGTGATAGCGAGGAAGAAATAGAAATACACGGGGAGAATCGTGGGGAGGAGGAACAGAGCCAAGGAACAACAAAAAGAATAGAGGATGATGAAAGTAGTTCTGTACATAAGCTGGCTGATGATACAAATGCCCAGCCTGAGCCTATTAGTCAAGATGCCGAGGGAGGTGAGGACAGGGAAGGGGCCCCATTCCCCACCTGGGAGTTGGAAACTATTTCCCTTAGGAACTTCAGTGACCCATAGAAAAGGAGAATGGGATACAGAAGACATAAGGGTGCAAAATCAGGAAGATAGAGTATTAAGACGAATAAAACGTGAACGATTAGTGAGCACAAATACTATTTGGGAAAAAGCGCAGAAAAACAAATGGTGGAAATGGGCTGAGTATACAGGTCAGAGAAACAGTGATGGGAAAGAGTGTGTAGTATGTGCATCAGAGAAACCTAACACCCAAGTAACTGATATACCATGGGGATCAGGAGACTGTAGAACCAGGAAACAAAGCTGGAGAAAGGAAAATTGCCGTCCATATACCACATATATAAGGTATCATATGATAGGGAATCGGAACTACTCGTATGAGAATATAGACTGTTCCGGATCCGCATGTGATAACCTTTGTAAAGGTGAGCCGCCGTTGTGTCAATACCACTGCATCCTGTTTGCTGGGGTAAAAAAGGGCATCTACAACTTGACCCACAGATGTCCAAAGTGGCCAAAAACGGCAGTGGACGCGGTCCCAAAGGAATGGAGTGTAGAGCCCAACTTACAAATTCGAGATTGCTATTGGAGGGAAAGTAGCACAGGAAGTAGTGTGGGAAATTACACAGGAGAGTGTGAAAGGATTTGGAATATAACCGATGCTCTTTATCTGATCCTCTCAGGAGGGGGATGGGCACCCCCTCCTTTTGTGTTAGACTATCAAGAAAATCAACTGGCCGATCTCTGGTGGCTTTGTGGCCCGGAGAAAGGGCTATTGGCAAAATTACCACAGAATTGGAAGGGACTATGTGCTCGAGTTATGCTTGCCCAGAGCATTGTGATACTACCGGGGGAAAGAGAAATTAAATCACAAAGAATTAAGAGGGCATATACCCCTGACCCTACGATAAAATTGGACGCAATCGGACAGCCCCGCGGCATCCCGAATGAGTTCAAAGCTAGGAACGAAATAGCTGCAGGGTTTGAATCCCTCTTTGTTTGGATCACACCCAGCAAGAATACTGAGTGGATCAATTACATCTATTATAATCAGCAGAGGTTTATTAATTATACGAATGATGCCCTGGAGGCCTTAGGAGAGCAGTTGGATGCGACCAGCAAAATGGCGTGGCAAAATCGACAGGCGTTAGATTGGCTCCTGGCAGAGAAAGGAGGGGTGTGTGTTATGTTTGGGGATCAGTGCTGCACATTTATCCCTAATAACACTAATCCAGAGGGGTCATTTACACAAGCCATGAATAAGTTAAGAAATCTTAAGAAAGAAGTGAAAGAAAATGCAGGGTTTGGGCATGAGGTATGGAGTTGGCTGGACAGAATATTAGGAAGATGGGGGGCGTGGTTTGCCAAAGCTGGAGCTGTAGCAATCGCAACAATAATCATTCTGGGATTGATATTTTGTTGTTTTTTACCCGCCCTGAGATCCTTCCTTACCAGAGTGGCAGCGCGGCAGATGGTGACGCGGGTGCTAAGCAGCTCACGCTCGAGAGAAAAAACAGAGGAATGGGAAAATCTTGAGCCGCCCCCGCTGAGTGGATTCACAATGACCTTGGTCGAAGTTGAAACTCGTCACTCTGTAAAATAACTACAATAGTGGAAGATCACCTTGTGGAAACAACAGCACCTTGCTGAAGTCCGCGCGAAACCAGGAGAACTTAGTCTGTACACAGGAATCAGTCTTTTTCCCTTCCCTAGACAAGAGTGGGAAGGTTTTTGGCTGATGACTGTCAGGGGCAGGCAATCTGGAGGAGCAACCCAAAAATCAGAACCGGGATAGACAAATTATGATAAAGTTAGAATAGGGACACTGATCCCTGACCAAAATATTCGGCTCCTCCACATCGCCTGCAAAGAGTGATTAAAATAAAATACAAATGGGATCGAGCGAGGGGATTATTTGAGCTTGGTAATTGGGATGAGGCTAGGGAATAGCCTCAAAGGGGGGACTTGTAAGGGAAATTGTACTGGATATTGTATGAGTTTAGTATGGAATTCAGATTCACAGGTTTTAGTAAAATGATAAAGTAGATTTAGGTCTTAGTGAAATGATAAAGTAGATTTAGGTGAATAGTGAGATGAATATGTAACCTAAAGTAACTTCGTGTGACCTAATATAATCAAGTGTAGTCGATATGATTAAAGTGGAGGAACTAGAAGAACTAAAGAAGTAATATAGCAATCACTGATTAGCAACAGCAGACAATAGTCACTTAAGAAAACAAGAAAGATTGCTCGGTGGTTCAACTTAATAGGGGACTATAAGTCAGCAAAGAGAGTGTCTTCTCTTCTAAAAACACATTAGTAGACTATAAATCAGCAGGGGGGATGTCTTTTCTTCTAAACACATTCGCCTTAGCTTACAAAACCACGATTATTGTACAAACAGAAAAGTTCAGATAACAGCAAGAGTTATAACCACCATGGTTTAAGAAACGAAGAGATATAACAGTGAATGACCAATTGCAAAGAAAACAGATAAAGGGTCAACTAAAATAATGATGGCCAGAGAAAGAGCGGGCTGTAGGGTAAGATTACAACCAAGGACAGGCAGTAAAAGGGAGATAAGGATCTTGAGATAGGAGGCTGAAATGTACATAAAAGAGTGTAAGCCCAAGAGCTCTTTGGAGTTTTCCGGACGCTCCCGGCTTTATCTCTTATGCTGAGAAATAAAGTCTTTTGCTTGAAAGATCGCTGCTCAGACTCTCTGTTTTAAACCGATGTAAACGAATTGTCGTCCTGGGGAACCACGACACTTGTCATGCTGCCCTTTTTCTTTTAACCCCTAAGCTAGTCCCAATTCCCCACATTTGGCCCATATCCCTCTACATCTATCTTACCCATGTAACTGTCTAAACGTTTTTTAAAAGATAAAATTGTGTCCGTCTCTACTACTACCTCTGGTAGCTTGTTCCAGACGCTCATCACTCTCTGTGTGAAAAGATTGCCCCTCTGGACACTTTTGTATCTCTCCCCTCTCACCTTAAACCCATGCCCTCTAGTTTTAGACTCCCCTTTGGGAAAAGATATTGACTATCTATTGTGTGTCAACCATAGAATAGCCACAGAATGAAGGAGGCCATTCAGCCCATTCAGCTGGTGTCGACTCTCTGCTAGAGCAATCGAGCCAGTCCCACTGCTCCACCTTGTCCCTGCAGCCCTGAAAATCTTTTCCCATCAGCTTCCCATCCCATTTCCTCCGGAAAGACAGCGAGGAGCAGAGAGGAAAGAGGGACTTGGGGATTGGAAGGTTTCATCTGACGTTCTTGTTGGCAGATGCTCTGTGGCGGATAAAGCTGGCAGCTTCCTCCAGAAAGCAGCACAGAGTGAATGGAAGGGGCAGAATGTGAGTGAGATGAGACACGAGAGAGAGAGAGAGAGAGGGGTGAAAGCTTTCTGTTTGTCAGCAAAAAGCACAATGGTGGCCCTGTGTCCTTCAGGGAGAGGCCCAGGCCTCGGTCAAAGCCTGCCCTGTCCTCACACTCACTGGGAGACGGCCATTTCTAACATGTTGTCCATGTTTCTGAGCTGACACTGAGACAAACACAACAACAGCAGCCATTGTCCGGACAAGTCCTCACGGAGAATGAAATGTCCAAAGCCACTTCAAAGGAAGATTGCGCGGCAGGATTTGTCCCCGAGCTGCGGAGGGAGAGATTTGGATGGATGACCAGAAGCTGGGTCAGTGAGGTTGTGTTTTAGCAATGGAGGTCCAGAGAACAGAAAAGGCCCTTCGGCCCATTGCATCTGTGCCGGTCAAAGACAAATCACCCAACTTGGCTCACGGCCTGGTAAGCCTTGGCATTGCAAATGCATAGCTAAGCACTTCTTAAACGTTCTGAGGGTCTCTGCCTCCACCACCCTTTCAGGCAGAGAGTTCCAGACTCACACCACCCTCTGGGTGAAAAAGGTTTTCCTCACATCCCCTGTAAACCTCCTGCCCCTTACCCTAAATCTATACCCCCTGGTCATTGATCCCACCACCAAGGGGAAAGCTTTCTTCCCGTCTACTCTATCGATGTCCCTCATGATCTTATCCACCTCCATCATGTTCCCCCTCAGCCTCCTCTGCTCCACAGAAAACAACCCCAGGGTGGATTCTTATCACCGTTCAGGCCGGCAGGATTTTCCCATCCCACTGCAGTGAAAGGAGATTTGGCTGGTCACCAGATTCTCCGACCTCGCTGAGCGGGAGTGTGGCGTCAACAGGTGGTAAGATCACACCCTCAGTCTATAAAATCTCTCTTCAGTTCGAGTGGCGGCACGGTGGCACAGTGGTTAGCACTGCCGCCTCACAGCGCCAGGGACCCGGGTTCAATTCCGGCCTCGGGTTACTGTCTGTGTGGAGTTGGCACATTCTCCCCGTGTCTGCGTGGGTTTCCTCCGGGTGCATTGTCCATGCAAAATTGCCCTGAGGGTCCCACGATGTATAGGTTAGGGGGATTAGCGGGAACATACGTGGGGTTATGGGGTAAGCCTGGGTAAGAGTCCGTGCAGATTTGATGGGTCGAATGGCCTCATTCTGGACTGTCGGGATTCTATGATTCTATGAACTAAAACTCTCCAGGCCAGGCAACATCCTGGTGAATCTCCTCTGCACCTTTTCCAGTGCTATCACATCCCTCCTATCCTGTGCATTCCACAACTGCACAATGTTTCGATGAGGGGCGGCACAGTGGTTAGCGCTGCTGCCTCACAGCGCCAGGGACCCGGGTTTGATTCCTGGCTTGGGTCACTGTCAGTGTGGAGTTTGTACATTCTCCCCGTGTCTGCGTGGGTTTCCACCGGGTGCTGCGGTTTCCTCCCACAGTTCGAAAGATGCGCTGGTTAGTTGTATCAGCCATGCTAAATTCTCCCCAAGTTGCCCAAACAGGCGCCAGAGCATGGCGACTACGGATTTTCCACAGTAACTTCATTGCAGTGTTAATGTAACCCTACTTGTAACACTAATAAACAAACTTTTAAACCTGATACTCGATTCCCCCATGTTGGCCTTGTTCTGTGATAATTAATGCGGATTTTAGATTATTCAATAGTTCTTTAAGGACAGCAGACACAGTGAAAAAAAAACATGTGGCTCTTTACACAACAGATATATTTCAAGGGGATACTGCAGCCAACTGTATCTGAGTGGCAGTAATCTTCCCTCAGAATCAGACAGATTGTGGCTTCAGCTCAGAGCCTCCAATACGAGGCCCTTAGCATCGATCAGAGACTCCGAACACAGCATGATGGGAGAGGGGACAAAGGAAAGTGGTGTTGAATTTGTGAGCCTTGTTTTGTGGAAAGCTTTAGTGTTTGGTCAGAATGTTAATTTTTGAGTGGACCTACCATACATTAAGCTGATCTTTCTCTATACCCTATCGGTAACTGCAACACTGTATTCTGCACGCTCTCCTCTCCTTCTCCCGAATGAACTCTATGAACGGTATGTTTTGTCTGTGTAGCGTGCAAGAAACAATACTTTTCACCGTGTCCCAATACATGGGATAGGGTGACATGGTGGACAGTGTTTAGCACTGCTGCCTCACAGCACCAGGATTCAATTCTCGGTTGGGAGTTGAGTTTGCACATTCTCCCTGTGTCTGCATGGGTTTCCTGCGGGTGCCCCGGTTTCTTTCCAGAGTCCAAAGATGTGCAGATTAGGTGGAATCTGAGACGCTCCAGAAGCAGGGTAAAGATTTGAAAATGAAGTGTTTCTCACCCACTTTTAAAAGACAATCCACATTCGCACCAGTCACATTTCACACACTCTGCTCAGTCCTGTGTTGGGGGGTGTTCAGTGCGGGATCAGTGTTTGCTTTTCTCAAACCGCAGTGATATTCCCAACTTATCATGGGCAAGAGGTTTCAGTGTTTAAACATGTAAACATTACAAAACTAAACCAGACAGAAAGTGATGAGGCCTCACACCTTCAATGGAGTCATCTTCGCTCAGAGTCAGAGAGATTGTGGGTTCAGGTCAGAGCCTGAAATACTAGGCCCTTAGCATCGAGACACACAGAGACAGAGAAACACAGAGACAGAGACAGAGAGACACACACAGATACATAGAGAGATATACACACAGAGGCAGAGAGAGAGACACAGATCCAGAGAAGTACAGAGACAGAGAGACACACAGATACACAGAGAGATAGAGACAGAGAGACACACACATAAACACACTAACAGAGAAATACAGAAAGAGAGTTTGGCAAAGTCAGATTTAATTTTCCATTCAATATTTATTTAAAAATTCAGAGAATATTTTACAGGAAAATTGATTTTAAAGTTAACAAAAGTGAATCTGACCTTTGAGCTTCACAATGAGATCTGAACCCCTACGCTCTGAGCTGCCCAATATCTGTACAGCTGTACCAGACACCAGAAAGAGAAAACCAGAGCTCAACATCACGGGAAATGAACAATTGTGAATCAGGAACGAGAAAAATTATTAATTTATACCTGAGATTTAAACTACAGGAAAACTACTGACTACAATTACATTACAACAAAAGTTACCTTCAACATTTCACACTGAAAACTGAACTACCGCCCACAATTGTCTCAGTGACAGATTCAGAATGATAAACTGAGAGAATTTCACTGTTGGAGTCACCGACAGCAGATATTGTATTTGTGTCAATCAGGAATCTTAATAATCAGCTGAGGGAAATCTACAACGTCCAAAATTCAACCCATCACTTGATCTGTAAAAGAAAGATACAATAATGAAGCAGATGTTTATGATGCGGGACATTAATGTTAGAGTTTTTAATCAATGAATCATTTAGAGATTTTTCAAATCCCTTCTGTTTGACAATCCACTCTGACACCAGTCACATTTCACACTCTCTGCTCAGTCCTGTGTTGGGGGGTGTTTAATGTGGGATCAGTGTTTGCTTTTCTCAAACCGCAGTGATATTCCCAACAAGGGCAAGAGGTTTCAGTGTTTAAAAATGTAAAGATTTCAGAACAAAACCATGGAGAATGAAATGTCCAAAGCCACTTCAAAAACTCTAACATTAATGTTAGAGTTTTTAATCAATGAATCATTTAGAGAGTTTTCAAATCCCTTCTGTTTGACAATCCACTCTGACACCAGTCACATTTCACACTCCCTGCTCAATCCTGTGTTGGGGGGGGGGCGGTGTTTAGTGTGGGATCAGTGTTTGCTTTTCTCAAACCGCAGTGATATTCCCAACAAGGGCAAGAGGTTTCAGTGTTTAAAAATGTAAAGATTTCAGAACAAAACCAGACAGAGAGTGATGAGGCCTCACACCTTCAATGTAGTGATTCCCACAATCTTTCCTTTTGTATATTGTTTCCTTCGTCTGTCTGAAGTATTGGAGACGTCGACATCACTGAAACAATACAATCTCTCGGGACAATCACTGTAAACAGCTTCTGGAAACAAAGTTACCACTTTAATCACCCAAAAAGCTGAATGTCCATTCAAACATCTCCCTCCCCACATCCTTGTAAATGCAAAGATAACTCCCATTTCCCCAAAGCAGGAAGATGTGAAATGGAAACATCTTCAGCTTTTTACACACTGCACTTTTCCACGGACCAAAATGTTTCAAAACATTTGCTGAAGTTTTGTTTTAAACTCTTTATCAATGTCCTTCCAGGTTTAGTGTGAAGGTTTGTGTTCCACACTGAGCCCCTCTCAGTCTCCACACGGAGCTTGTGTGTGTGTGCTGATGCTCCTGTCATTTTGGATGGATACTGTGTGAAGCTGCATTCTCTCCCAGTGAGTTTCTGATCTACTTCACTCTCTCTGCGGCTGGAGCAATGTCCAGCAGGCAGCAGAGGATGGCAGTGTATCACTGTCAGCACAATATAGACAAACAGCCTTTAGCAAGAGAGGCTTTGACCCTTTTTCAAACCAAATCCCCAATTTGATGTTTCCAGCTGCGCTGTTTACAATGCTGCTGAATATTGTGTGTCTTTGGTAAACTGGGATGTGTAGCATTCAGTCACATTAAGTGGTCAATAAATACGTCAACACTGTGTATATCTTTCTGTGTGTGTGTGTCAGCGTGCATGTGTGTCAATGTATTTAAATCTCAAAGGAAAATAGGAGCAGGTGTAGGCCATTTGGCCCATCGATCCTGCGCCGGCATTCAAACAGATCATGGGGCACGTACGCACACAAAACACGCACACACCAACACACACAAAACACGCACACACACAAAGCACGCACACACAAACACACATAAAACACGCACAATAAACACACACACACACAAACACAATGGGATTTCCCATTGAAGTCACCTCACGCTAGCAGGAAACCAGAGGCAGGGGTACGAGAGCAGAGAATTCCCCAGGAGTGAACAGCCGGAGAATCCCGGACATTAGCTCCTTTCCCAGTTATTACTGCACTCAACCCAGTCGCTGTTTATACGCTCAGTTGTCTCAGTGAATACTACATTACACCATGCTGCTGTGGACACTACAATCAACCCTTTCTGAGTTCTCACTGTATTAATACCATGTATGGATTGATATTTCATTGGACAATGTGCTGGGTTAGATGAATATTTATTGATTCTTGTGATGTGGGTGTCACTGGCTAGGTCAGCATTTATTGCCCATTCCTAGTTGCCCTGGAGAAGGTGGTGGTGAGCTGCCGTCTTGAACCCGCTGCTGTCTGTGTGGTGTAGGTACACCCACAGTGCTGTTAGGGAGGGAACCTGCTTAAATTATCACTGCATTTAACCATGTCACTCTTTATAAAAAATAAACTAGACCATGTCTGGGTAATGAATGTGGTGATGTGGAGATGCCGGCGTTGGACTGGGGTAAACACAGTAAGAAGTTTAACAACACCAGGTTAAAGTCCAACAGGTTTATTTGGCTTTTGCTACCAAATAAACCTGTTGGACTTGAACCTGGTGTTGTTAAACTTCTTACTAATGAATGTGGAGCATGTCTCCATTTCTCTTTACCTCAGCACTGTATCTGTGTATATAACACTTTATACAGTTTAAATGTTATTTATTAGTGTCACAAGTAGGCTTACATTAACACTGCAATGAAGTTGCTGTGAAAATCCCCTAGTTGCCACACTCCGGCGCTGTTCGGCTTCACTGAGGGAGAATTTAGCACGGCCAATCCACCGAACAGCATGTCTTTCAGACTGTGGGAGGAAACCGGAGCACTCGGAGGAAACCCAGACACGGGGAGAACATGCAGACTCCACACAGACAGTGACGCAAGTCGGGAATTGAACCCGGGTCCCTGGCGCTGAGAGGCTGCAGTGCTAACCACTGTGCCACCCCTATAAACTAGATACAGTTTCTCTTCTTAATGCATGGGGCCATCCCTCTGTATATACTACAATTGGTCTTTACTTAGTTATTGCTTCACTCAACTATGTCACTGTTTCCAATGCACTCAGTGAAGTCACAGTTATTAACGCACGCAGCCATGCCTCTATCGACACCACACCCGACAATTTCTAAGCTGTTGCTGCACTTCCCCAGGAATAGATTTGATCTGTTTCTCTTACATTCAGCATCATCGGAGATACTGCTGTGTTCGGCCTTGTTTCATTCATTACTCAACTCACCTGTGCCTCAGTTTTATTTTACACAAGTTCCTGTCTTTCTTATTCCTACATTCTACCCTGTTTCAGTTGTTACTGCACTGAAAAATCTCTCTGTTAGGTAGACAGAGAAAGAGAGTCAGCTGGTTGGATAGACGAATATTCCTTTAAAGTTATATATTTGTGTGGGTCAGCTGGTGCCACCACTCTTGTTTGGAACAGTTTTTGTTTGGTCTTGTTACCAGCTATTGGGTGTTGTGTGAAATGTCCAATTGCTCCAGTATTGTGTGTGTAATATTGGTGTTGAAAGATTGGGTGAATTTCACTCGAGTCTCTTGGAGATGAGCAGAAATTGAGGAAGGGAAATAAAGTTGAACATCTGTAAAGGGAAAGTGACCACAGTCCCAGATGACGATCTGCTTCTCTCCCATTTGAGGGGGAGAACTCACTGGCGGTGATTTACCACACCTCAGGCCAGGGGAAAGGTTGAAAGGGTTGGGCTTTCATGACGTGTTGGAGACTTTGTGCATCTCAAACCAGCTGTCCAGCCAACTGAGTGAACCAACTTCCATATTGCCACATTTCAATGCATGTTGCACAACCTGATCACAAACTATTGCATTGGAGATTACTCACTGATATTGGGATTGATCTGTGACAATTCTCACAGTCGCGTATGTGTGTGTGTGTGTGTGTGTGTGTATGTTTCTGTCTGTGTGCATGTTAGTGGATATGTTTTTACAGACTCCCAGAGAGAGAGCGAGAGATGCAGAGACCAACAGATGACAGGGTCAAGGAGAGTGAGAGAAAGAGAGAGCCAGATTGAGAGAGGCACTGAGAGACAATGTCTGTCCAAATCCTCTTGAAGCCACTTTGCATTTTCCTCACAACTCACATTCCCACCGAGCTTTGTGTCATCCGCAAACTTGGAAATATTACATTAGGTCCCCACATCCAAATCATTGATAAACATTGTGAACATCTGGGAACAAAGTCCAGATCCTTGTGGCACAGCCGGCCGACACAAGACGGAGAAATCATCTGGCCGGGAACACAACAGCGACATTTTTCAGGGAAGCTCGGAGCCAGCTGTGTCTCAGTGGATCATAATCTGACCTCAGAATCATTCCATTGTGGCTTCAGTTACAGCATCAAATTCTCGGCCAGGCTGGAAAACAAATCATTCCTCAAATCCCCAAATAAAACGTTCTGGGATCTGAACTTCAAAATGCTGTAACTGATCATGGAGGAAAGAGTGGGGTCTAATAGACACTGAGAAGATAACTTGCATCTGAATCATAGAACGGTGACAGCACAGGAGGCCATTCAGCCCCATCAAGCCAGTGCGACACTCTGCAAAAGCAATGTCACTATTCCCACTCCTCCACCCTTTCCCCGTCACCCTGTAAATATTTCCCCTTCAGCTTCCCATTCAACTTCCCCTGGAAGTCCTTGATGGAATCCGCTTCCACCTCACCCTCAGACAGTACATTCCAGATACTGGACACTCACTACGTTAGAAACATTTCCTCATGTTGCCGCTGTCGCCATTTACCTGAATTCAGCATCCTCTGGTTTTCAACCTTTCCCCCAATGTGCCGATTATCTCAAGGCCGATCCTCTCAGTCCCGGGACGTCCCTGCAGGAGTTCCTCAGGGTGAGTGTCCGAGGCCCCAACCATCTTCAGCTGCTCCAACACTGACCTTCCCTCCATCACAAGGTCTGAAGTGGGGATGTTCGGTGATGATTGCACAATGTTCAGCACCATACGCAACTCCTCAGATACTGAAACAGAAAATAAGGACATACCAAACATGTCAGGCAGCATCTGTGGAGAGAGAAACAGATTCTGGGAGCAGGGGGACTGAGAGACACGCATATTGAGAAAAATATGCACACACACTAACACTCACACTCAGACAGCCTAAAACTAAACAGATATAGAATGGAGGAGGAATCCCTTCTCCCTCTGTAAATAGAGATTAACTCGATTTCTCTTCCAAAAAGACAGCACATCTGGATGGGCAGAAGAGTCTCCAATTCTACCCATGGTCCTTTTCTGATCTCCATTCTTCACATCTGCACACGTTGGCTTCAGCTCCAGTTTGTGAATGAAAGCAAACCCCTGTTCATTACAAATCCACTCAGCCTTTTCCCTCTGCTCTCTCCACACACAATCTACAAGACACAAACAGGAAAGATGGATTCCAGGAGAGAAAGGTCACACCTGATCCTCCTCTCAATGGATTCTCTGTCGCCAGAGAGAACATTCCAGCTCCTACAGAAAGTCACAACTGATTCATGTCAGGGACAGAATTGGAATTAATTAGACACAAGAGAGATGAAAGGTTTCTGCTCATCATAAAAAAGCTAAAGAGGCACTCAATGTCATTAAGGGAGAGACCTCGCTGGTCTGTCTTTGACCCAAGTCACACACTGACTCTGAATGTCCTCACAGCAACTTGGGGATGGACATTTCTATAGTACTATTCATGGCTTTAGGGTTTCCAAAAGTGTTTAACCGACAATGGAGCGGTTTTGAAATGTTGTCAGTGTTATTTAGGAGATAAGCAAACTTTTGACGCCACACGCATTGAGTTTAAAAATTGGCAAGCCATGTTGCAGCTTTATAGAACCATTGTTAGGCCGCACTTGGAATATAGTGTTCAATTCTGGTCGCCACACTACTAGAAGGATGTGGAGGCTTTGGAGAGGGTACAGAAAAGATTTACCAGGATGTTGCCGGGTATGGAGGGCATTAGCTATGAGGAGAGTTTGGAGAAACTTGGTTTGTTCTCACTGGAATGACGGAGGCAAGGGGGGTGACCTGATAGAAGTCTACAAGATTATGAGAGGCATGGACAGAGTGGATAGTCAGGAGCTTTTTCCCAGGGTTGAAGAGTCCATTACTAGAGGCACAGGTTTAAGGTGCGAGGGACAAGGTTTAAAGGAGATGTACGAGGCAAGTTTTTTACACAGAAGGTGGTGGGTGCCTGGAACTCGCTGCTGGGAGAGGTAGTGGAAGCAGATACAATAATGAGTTTTAAGGGGCGTCTGGAGAAATACAAGAATAGGATGGGAATAGAGGGATATGGTCCCTGGAAGGGGAGGGGGTTTTAGTTCACACATGGTTGGTGCAGGCTTGGAGGGCCGAAGGGCCTGTTCTTGTGCTGTAATTTTCTTGATTCTAATTTCAGAGAGAGATATATACAGATACAGAGCCAGAGAAAGACAGAAGCAGGATGGGATTGTGCTGTACATGTTTCCGAGCTGACATTGAGACACACACGAGATGTGCACCAATGATTTGGATGAGGGAACCAAAAATAACATTTCCAAGTTTGCTGATGCCATGAAACTTGTTGGGAATGTGAGGAGTGAGAAGGATGTTAAAATGTTTCACAGTGACTTCAGTAAATTGAGTGAATGGGTAAATGCGTGGCAGATGCTGTATAACGTGGACAAACGTGAATTTAACTACTTCGGACAGAGAAGCAGAATGGCAGAGGGTTATTTAAATGGTGATAGATTGGGAAATGTTGATATACAAAGGGACCTGGGTGTCCTAGTACACCAGAGACTGAAAGCAAGCATGCAGCTACAGCAAACAGTTAGGAAGGCAAATGATATGTTGGCCTTCATTGCAAGAGAACTTGAGGAAAGGAGCAAGGATGTCTTACTGCAGCTGTACAGGCCCTCGGTGAGACCACACCTGGAATATTGTGTACAGTTTTTGTCTCTGTAACTATGAAATGCTGCACTTACCATAGAAGGAGAGCAGCGGAGGCACACCAGACTGATTCCTGGGATGGCAGGATTGTCGTATGAGGAGAGATTGAGTCGACTGGGCCTGTATTCACTGGAGTTCCGAAGAATGAGGGGATCGAATTGAAATGTATAAATTCTGACCGGGCTGGACTGACTGAATACAGGGATGTTGTTCCCTCCAGCTGAGGGGCTGAGGGGGTGGGGAGAGGGGGGTTGGGCGGAGAGGCTGGAACAAGGGGTCACAGATGGTGAAACTTTCCAATATGTTTAATCTGTAGAAACCTATCCATCTCAGTCTGTGAACGATGACTGAGCCTCCACAGCCCTCTGGGATAGGGAATTCCAAAGATTCACCATCCTGGAAGCACATGGTAGTCAGGAAAACTTGGCGAGATGGATCGGAAACTGGTTTAGTAATTGGACACAAAGGGTGGTGTTGGAAGGCTGTTTGAGTGGCTGGAGGCCGGTGTCCAGTGGTGCACCACAAGGCTCCGTGCTGGGGGGCTTATTATTGTTACACATAAATGAGACAGATGATAATGTGGGGGCAATGATAAGCAAGGTTCCAGATGACACCAAGATTGGTAGGATGGTTAATAGTGAAGAAAGTTGTAGGTTACAGGAAGATATCGCTGGGTTGGTCAGATAGGCAGAGCAGTGGCAGATGGTATTTGACCCTGATAGGTGCGAGGTGATGCACATTGGAAGCAGTAACAAGGCAAGGGAGTATTTAATGAGTTGCAGGACACTGGGAAGCTCAGAGGAACATATGGATCTTGGGCAATTATTCACAGATCCCAGAAGGCAGCAGAGCAGGTGAATCAAGTGGTAAAGAAGGCAGATGAGACACTTGCTTTTATCAGTCATGGCGCAGAGTAGAAGAGCAAAGAGTTAATGTTGGAGTTGTACAGAGTGTTGGTTAGGCCACAGCTGGAGTACCGTGTGCAGATCTGGTCACCACACCAGAGGAAGGATATGATAGCACTCGAGGGGGTACAGAGGAGGCTCAGCAGCAAGTTGCCTGGGATGGAGTATTTGAGCTATAAGGAGAGACTGGATAGGTTTGGATTGTTTTCTTTAGAGCAGAGAAGGCTGATTGAGGTGTGTAAGATTATGAGGGGTATGGACAGGGTGAATAGGAAACAGCTGTTCCCCTTGGTTGAGGGGTCAATCATGAGGGGACATCGTTTTAGGGCAAAGGGCAGGAGATTCAGAGGAGAGTTGATAAAAACATTCACTCAGAGGGTGATGGGAATCAGGAAAGTACTGCCTGGGAAGGCAGTGGAGGTCGGAAACCTTACAACCTTTCAAAAGCATTTGGATGAGCACTTGAAACATCACAACATTCAAAGATATGGTACAAGAGATGGAAAATTGGATTAGCACAACTTTAGTGGTAGTTACTGTTGGTGCAGACTCAATGGGTCGAAGGGCCTTTTCTTCACTGTACCACTCTATGACTCTGAGGGAAGAAATTCCTCCTCACAGGAAGCAGAGAGTCGGAATAAATGGGTGCTTGTCTGGTTGGCGGATGGTAACTAGTGGCGTGCCGCAGGGATCGGTACTGGGGCCTCAACTATTTACCATTTATATAGATGATCTGGAGGAGGCGACTGTGTGTAGGGTAACAAAGTTTGCAGACGACACAAAGATAAGTGGAAAAATGTATCGTGTGGAGGGCGTAGAAGGCCTGCAGAGAGATTTGGACAGGCTGAGTGAGTGGGCGAGGATCTGGCAGATGGAGTATAATGTTGACAAATGCGAGGTTATTAACTTTGGAGGAAATAATCACAAATTGGATTATTATCTAAGTGGAAACAAATTACAACATGCTGCTGTGCAAAGGGACCTGGGGGTCCTTGTGCATGAGACGCAAAAACCCAGTCTGCAGGTGCAACAGGTGATCAAGAAGGCAAACGGGATGTTGGCCGATATCGCAAGGGGGATAGAATATAAAAGCAGAGATGTCTTGCTGCATCTGTACAGGGCATTGGTGAGGCCGCAGCTGGAATACTGTGTGCAGTTTTGGTCCCCTTATTTGCGGAAGGATATATTGGCCTTGGAGGGAGTGCAGAGAAGCTTCACCAGGTTGATACCAGAGATGAGGGGTGTTGATTATCAGGAGAGACTGAGCAGATTGGGTTTGTACTCGTTGGAATTTAGAAGGCTGAGGGGGGATCTAATAGAGACCTATAAGATAATGAAGGGGCTGGATAGGGTAGAGGTGGAGAGATTCTTTCCACTTAGAAAGGAAGCTAGAACTAGAGGGCACAGCCTCAAAATAAAGGGAGGTCAGTTTAGGACAGAGTTGAGGAGGAACTTCTTCTCTCAGAGGGTGGTGAATCTCTGGAATTCTCTGCCCACTGAAGTGGTGGAGGCTACCTCGTTGAATATGTTTAAATCACGGAGAGATGGATTCCTGATCGGTAAGGGAATTAGGGGTTATGGGGATCAGGAGGGTAAGTGGAACTGATCCACATCAGATCAGCCATGATCTTATTGAATGGCGGGGCAGGCTCGAGGGGCTAGATGTACTACTCCTGCTCCTATTTCTTATGTTCTTATCTCAGTCCTAAATGTCCTGCCCCCTTACTCTGCGACTATGCCATGGTTCTAGACACCCCTTCCCCCCCCACACCACCCCCCCCCCCCACCGCCCCCAGCCGGGGGAAACATCCTTCCTGTATCTACTCAGCTCATGTTTGGGGGTTGGGGAGAGTTATAGAACAAAGAGATCGAGGGGTACATGTTCATAGCTTCTTGACAGTGGAGTCACAGGTGGACAGAGTGGTGAAGAAGGCATTCAGCATGCTTGGTTTCATTGGTCAGAACATTGAATACAGGAGTTGGGACGTCTTGTTGAAGTTGTACAAGACATTGTTAAGGCCACGCTTGGAATACTGTGTACAGTTCTGGTCACCCTATTTTAGAATGGATATTATTAAACTAGAAAGAGTGCAAAAAAGATTTACTTGGATGCTACCGGGACATGATGGTTTGGGTTTTAAGGAGAGGTTGCACATACTGGGACTTTTTTCCCTGTAGCGTAGAAGACTGAGGGGAGATTTTATAGAGGTCTATAAAATAATGAGGGGCATAGATCAGCGAGATAGTCAATATCTTCTCCCAAAGGTAGGGGAGTCTAAAACTAGAGGGCATAGGTTTAAGGTGAGAGGGGAGAGATACAAAAGGGTCCAGAGGGCAATTCTTTTCACACAGAGGGTGGTGAGTGTCTGGAATGAGCTGCCAGGGGCAGTAGCAGGGGCGGGTACAATTTTATGTTTTAAAAAGCATTTAGACAGTTACATGGGTAAGATTGGTATAGAGAGATATGGGCGAAACACAGGCAATTGTCATTAGCTTAATCGTAAAAACTGGGCGGCATGGACAAGTTGGGCCAAAGCGCGTTTCCATGCTGTAAACCTCTATGACTCGACCCTGCTGAGCCCTGTAAGAATTGTCCAAGTTTGAATGAGGTCACCTCTCATGCTTCTCGAGTGCATAAAGTAAAAGTCCATTTTCTTTCCTCAGAGGACAATCCCTCCATCCCAGGAATTAATGCAGTGAAATGTCATTGAAGTCCCTCTCGGACAAGAATGTCTTTCCTTAGGTAAGAGGATAAAACTGTACACAACACTCCGTGTGTGGTTTCACCACTAATTCAGCCTCTCCCACATCCCCTTGAAGAGTCTACATCCTCCTCACAACTCACACTTCCACCTGCTTTCATGTCATCTGCAAACTCGGAAATATTACATTTGATCCCAAACGTCCAAATCAATTATATGGATTGTGAATAGCTGGGCTCCCGAGTACTGATCCTTGTGATAAGCCGCTGGTCACAGCCTGGCACCCTGAAAATGACCCATTTGTACCTAAGCTCTGTTTTCTGTCCGTTAACCATTTCTCAATTCATGCCAGTATTATCAGGGTAAATACGTTGCATCACGGGGATAGGGCCTGGGTGGGAATGTTGTCAGCGCAGGCTCGATGGGCTGTAGGGCCTCCTTCTGCACTGGAGGGATTCTATGATTCTAATATGTACATACGTCAGTGAAGGTGGCAGGGCACTTTGAGAGAGCAGTAAATGAAGTATATGGTATCCCAGCTTTTATTAATGGAGGAATTGAGGACAAGAGTAAGGAGTTCATATTGAACTTGTATAAGACACTCGTTAAGCCTCATCTGGAGACTGCGCCCAGTTCTGGGCACCGTACTTGAGGAGGGATGTGAAGACATTGGAGAGAGTGCAGAGGAGATTCACAAGAATGATTCCAGGGAATAAGATCCGTAGCTATGAGGGTAGATTGGAGAGGTTGGGACTGTTTTCCTTGGAGAAAAGAAGGCTGAGGTGAGACTTGAGAGAGAGATTCAAGATCCAAAGGGGTATCCACAGGTTAAAGAGTGAGAAACTCTTCCCTCTCAAGAGATGGTCATGAACTAGAGGGCACAGATTCTAAATGATGGGGAAATGGATCAGAAGTGAAGTGAGAAAAAGCACTTCATCAAGAGGGTGTTTGGAATCTGGAACAATCTTCCTGAAAGCCTGTTCCAATATTCAATAAGATCCTGGCTGATCTGTGATCTAACTCTCTGTCTCTTAACCCCTTGGACGAAGGAAAATCTATCAACCCCAGGTTTAAAATAATAACAAGTGACTGAGCATCAATAGCCATTTGCAGAAGATTGTTTCAAACTCACTCCACACCACATCTAGCAATGTTTCCATTTCTACAATTCTAAACTGAGGCTAACATTCAAATATTCCCAAATCCTGGAGTTCCCAGCCAGCAGAAAAACTTGTTCTTTATCAGCCTCTCCCTTTCCCTCATTATTTTCAATGTTTGATGAAATCAGCCCCCAACTTAAATTCCAGCGGTTAAGAATTATGTTTAATCTGCACTGTTCATCAAATGTTCCCAACACAAATACTGTAATGGGCGAAATACAGAGTAAAATTCCCTCTGCTCTGTCCAAGGAATGTTTCATCACAGATTTTTATTTTGAAGTTTAGGGAAAACAGGAATCAATTTGCTCAGCATCCCAGTGTGGCCTCCTGTTTATTTCAATCAGCCCATCACATTCAAACATGAAGTTGAAGCTTCGAATACTGTCTGTGGCAGCGTTTGTGGATTCAGTTGTTCTCCTGCTTTTTCACTTGCCTGAAGGATTTGAATTATAGACATTGTTTAATCATTCCTTTCTCTCAGCACATGGAACTTGTGAATCTTCAAGGCAGACAATCTCATGTAATTAACAACAAACTGCATCTTTATTCATCCGTCCATTTCCAATCTCTGAATGGATCACACACATTTCCAGAATGCAGGAAGCTCTCAATGGAAACTGCTTCCAATTATTCCCCAATACAATTGTTCACATTTTACTGTGAACTACATTCCACTGACATTCCCAAAGCAGCCACAGAAAAGTGACTGGTTATTTTAAACACTGAACCTGAACTATTTGAGCTGATGATTGACTCACATTGTACAGAAATGTTGAGTCTGTTTTGATGAGAGTGATCAGATTAACATTGTAACATGAAGACAGCCTCCGTACTGAGATTAACCACATTTACAACAATTCCGCAATATCAGATCCATTGCTGTGTGTATTGTGCGAATTCAGCTGTGAAATATCTGGACATTTGGAGCTTCCACTGTTTCTGTCATTTCATCATTTATTAAAGTACGTTGTTCTATCCCTTTTAAATCTAAGTTGTGTCAGTTTACATTTCCCTGCACTGAAACCTCTCCACCAGTTTTGTCCATGTACAAAATATGAATAACTCTTTGCAATGTAATGTTTCCAGCTATGCTGCTTACAATGCTATCTAATGTTTTGTGTCATCGGCAAACCAGGATGTGTAGCATTCAGTCACATTAAATGGTCAATAAATATGTCAATACTGTGTATATCTTTCTGTGTGTGTGTGTCTGTGTGTGTGTGTGTGTGTGTGTCTGTCTGTGTGTGTCTGTCTGTGTGTGTGTGTGTCTGTGTGTGTGTGTCTGTGTGTCTGTGTGTGTCTGTGTGTGTGTGTCTGTGTCAGCATGCATGTGTGTCAATGTATTTGAATCTCAAATACGTGCAGTTGGAGGCCATTTGACCCATCGAGCCTGCTCCCCCACTCAAACAGATCATGACAAACACACAAACACACACACTCATAGACACACACACACAGACGCACTCACAGAGATACAGACACACACACTCAGAGACACACACACAGACAAAGAGAGAGACACACAGACACTCAGACACACACGCAGAGAGACTGAAACACACACTCACAGACACACATGCACAAAGACACAGAGAGAGACACACACACAGACACACACTCACTCACAGACACACACAGAGAAACACAATCACACACACAGAAACACACATTGAAATAGACACTTGCACACACGTAGAAACTGTCTCTCTCTCTCACACTCACACACACACACACAGAAATACAAAACCATAAGCGCACCGACACTCTCATTCCTATTTCTGTTTTACTCCTCAATGCCCCAACTAAAAAGTACTGGGATCTGAACTTGAAATGCTGGAACTGATCATGGGGGAACGAGTGGGGCCGAATAGACACTGAGAAGTTAACTTGTGTGTGAATCATAGAATGGTGACAGCACAGGAGGCCATTCAGCCCGTCAAGCCTGGATCGACACACTGCAAGAGCAGTTTCACTATTCCCAATCCTCCACCCTCTCCCCGTAACCCTGTCAATATTTTCCCTTCAGCTTCCCATTCAATTTCCTCTTGATGGAATCTTCTCCCACCTCTGACTCAGGCAGAACATGATGTGGAGATGCCGGCGTTGGACTGGGGTAAACACAGTAAGAAGTTTAACAACACCAGCTTAAAGTCCAACAGCTTTATTTGGGAGCAAAAGCCACACAAGCTTTCGGAGCTTCAAGCCCCTTCTTCAGGTGAGTGGGAATTCTGTTCACAAACAGGGCATATAAAGACAGGGCAAACAGGGCATATAAAGAGGTTTGAAGACTGAGTGAATCTCTTCCCACACACACAGCAAGTGAACGGCCTCTCTCCAGTGTGGATTCGCCCATGTTTCAGCAGATGGGATGAGGTAATGAATCCCTTCCCACACTGGGAGCAGGTGAATGGCCTCTCCTCAGTGTGGGTCCTCTGGTGTATATGTAAGCTGTTTGACTGAGTGAATCCCTTCCCACACTGGGAGCAGGTGAATGGCCTCTCCCCACTGTGACTGCCCCGATGAATCTCCAGCTGGGGTGGGTAATCGAATCCCTTCCCACAGTCCCCACATTTCCACAGCTTCTCCCTGTTGTGACTGCAATTATGTTCTGAAAGGCTGGATGATTGGCTGAAGTCTTGTCCACACACAGACCACGTGTACAGGTTCTCTCCCCTAAAAACGGTGCTTTTTCCTTCCATGTTCAAAACACAATGATATTCAGGTTACAATAAATTGGCTCACTCCAGCAGGTTTCGATATCATTTTTGGTTTCAGTTTCCCAACTGCAAATCCTCCTCTTCTAAAACCCTGGGAAATTGAGTTCGAACAGAAAAAAGGAAATGAGAGAGAACCCACAGAAACACAAAGGCAGATTGTGAAATTGAGCTGAATGAATCTGATCATTGGTGGGGCCGGCGCGAGGAAAAAGTGACCATGAAAACTACTGGATTGTCACAATAATCTGACAGGTTCGGTAATGTCCTTCAGGAAACAGAACCTGCCACCGGTCTGCGCCTTCACAAGACTCTGGACACAATGGGTAAAGAGAGATAGAGAGTGAGAGATGGATTCATATATATACATGATGAGAGAGAGAGAGAGATTGCCCCAATACAAACATCACTCCCCAACCTCTCTATCCCCCTCCCCAGCAACTATCTGAAGCTAAATTAATGTCACAACATTACTGCCATCTTTTACCCAAAACGTAGCTTCAGACCGTGTCCCTCTATATTTAACCAGCCCGTCTCTGACATCTCCTCCAGTCACACAACCCTGTGAGATGTCTGCACCGCTCTAATTGTGGCATCATGAGCGTTCCACATGCAACATGACTTGCATCGATAAACTCTCATCTCCAACATTTCAATTGAAATTTCAAAGCTCAATGGCTTTGAAGCCGAATGGTCCAGATTGCCATGGCCTTCAATGTGAACAGGTTGTTAGTGATGTCACTACAGAGGTTGCCTAGGAAACAATGACTGAACACAGGGGGTGAATGTGAGAAGCTGAAGTTTCCACTTGAAGACATTCCCAGTGTCTCTGAGCAGCTGAACTGGGGAAGCCTTTGGGCAGAGACTGTGCTGCTGCTATTGCCCTTCCTGGCCAACAGGTGTCGCTGTGACGCAGCCGGGGGCTGCCTGTGCGCATGTGCGGGACGGGAATGCTCCCAGAGGTCAGCGCGCGGGACGCCGCCGCATTGATGCCGTCTCCCCTGGCAACGCAAGATGGTCGCCGCCGTCTCCCTTGGCAACGCAAAATGGCCGCCGGCGGTGGGTGTCATTGCCTCGCATGCGCAGTGAGGTCTGTCTGCAGCCATTGTCCAGGTTGCCCCCAGTGGATGGGGTTGGGATTGTGCAGCAGATGGAGCAACAATCCCAGTTTCAATAGGGGGACAGAAGCTGCAATGCTGCCCCCTGTTGGTCACTTCTCCCAGTCTCAGCATTGCAGAGTGTTTAAACAAGAGTGCATTGTCACAGCAGCACCTTCACCTTCAGTTTCACTTTATTTATTAGTCTCAGAAGTAGGCTTACATTAACACTGCAATGAAGTTACTGTGAGAATCCCCTAGTCGCCCACACTCCGGCGCCTGTTCGGGTTACACTGAGGGAGAATTTAGCACGGCCAATGCACCCTAACCAGCACGTCTTTCAGACTGTGGGAGGAAACCGGAGCACCCGGAGGAAACCCACGCAGACACGGGGAGGGGACAGCCCGGGGGAAAGCTCCATTCCAACTGTCCCTGGAGTGTCAGATTAACCTGGGTCACTCACGCACCCCCGGCTAAGACTCACCTCCCTCAGACAGTGAGACCCTCCTGTATCACTCACCTTACTGTAGTCAGATACCCTCAGACTCAGCACTGGGCCCTGGGCGTGTTCTTTAAATGCTGCGATCTATCGTGGAGGAAAGAGTTGGGAGGATTTTGATTTGATTTGATTTATTATTGTCGCGTGTATTGGGATACAGATTCACATCTACCCACCGGTGCGCATGTGCGGGAGGGGGATTCTCCCGGAGGGCCGCGCGCGGGCCGCCGCCGCATTGAAGCCGCCTCCCCTGGCAACGCAAGATGGCCGCGAGCCGTCTCCCCTGGCAACGCAAGATGGCCGCGGGCCGCCTCCCCGGCAACGCAAGATGGCCGCGGGCCGCCTCCCCGGCAACGCAAGATGGCCGCGAGCCGTCTCCCCTGGCAATGTAAGATGGCCGCGGGCCGTCTCCCCTGGCAACTCAAGATGGCCGCCGGCGGTGAGTGCTGGTGGCGCAGCCGCAAACCGGGAATGGAAGGCGGGCCCCCGGCGCAGAAAGAGGCCATTCAGCCCATCAGAGCGGCAGCAGCTCGGGGAATGGAAACTAGCCGCCCATTGTAACCGCAGCTTCCAGTCCGGCAGCCGCCAGCCCCCTGTTTCCAGCCGGCAGCATTTCAGCTCCAGGTGCGGCTGCTGATGGAGTGAAGCCCCGGGCTTTGTGTCTGAAGCTCCAGTTTAGGCAGCGAATTGCAGACAGGCAGCAGCCTCTGAGTGAAAAGCTTCTTCCTAATGTCCCCTCTAATGCTGCCAGCAATCCCCTTCAATCTGTGGCAGCCCCCCCACTGCCCCCCACCCCGGGTAAGTCACCTCTCTCTGCTCGGGGGAAACTGCCCTTTCCTCTCCACCCTGTCTCCCACCCTCGCCATTCTGGACACCTCAGTTCACTCACCCCTCAGCCTCCTGTGTTCCCAGCAACACAACCCTGGCCAATCCAATCTTTCCCCATCGCCGCCATTCCCCAGCCCCGGGGCAACACTTTTATAAATCCAAATGGTTCTCCAATCCCATTAAACTGTCCATTTAACATTGCCCCATCGCCAACTGTGAGCAACCAACACAGACACAAACCAGAGGCACAGACGCTGCAAATGTCACAATCTTTATTTACAAAACAATGGAACATTTATTGACAGGTTCAGGTCAATCTCAGTGATGGGCGGTGACCAGGTCCACATTAAAACAATGGCTCAGTCCAAGGTTAAACATCATTGGAACAAAGTTGAAGTTTATCCGGAAATCGGGCATTGCCGGTGACTCCCAATATGATGGAGAGATCCAAACTCACACCACACCCTGATGTGGCAAAGGGGACACCAGGCCGAGCTACAGAGTTGGATGTAAAGAATAGCGGCGTGTGTTTGATTCTGGTGATGCACACACTCCGAGCCGGTATTGAATAATTCTGAGACAGAGAGACAGCAGATTGAGACCATATGACACATTGGGCCTTTAAATCTCCCAGAACAATCCCCCCCTCTCTAATACGATCTCCCTGTATGTGTGAATAGAGGGATCTTAGAGTGAGTGTCCACTGATTCCTGAGGGTAGCAGGACAGCTCGATAAGGTGGTTTCGACCGGCAGATGGAATACTTTCCTTTACAGGCCGATGTATAGAATTCCAGAGCAGGGCAGGTTCTGCTTGAGCTATATCAAACACTATTTAGACCACAGTTAGGATCGAGTGTACAGCTGTGGTCACCACTGGTGAGGGTCCAGAGAGAATTATCCCTGTGTCTGTGTGGGTTTACTCCAGGTGCTCCAGTTTCCTCCCACAGTCCAAAGATGTGCAGGTTAGGTTGACTCGCCATGGTAAATTGCCCCTTAGTGTCAGGGGGATTAGCAGGGTAAATATGTGGGGTTACAGCAATAGGGCCTGGGTGGGATTGTTGTCGGTGCAGGCACAATGGGCCGAATGGCCTCCTTCAGCACTGTCGTGTTTCTAAATTTACAGAGGAAGTTATCAATTGTGGCACAGATTTCAAAAGCAGGGAAGTCAATTCAGGGAAGTTATTTCCATTTCTTCAGTTTTATCAACATTAACTTTGTAACCTGAGTAATCGCCAAACTTTATAATATTCTCTTTTCAGAAAGAATATGGATGTTGTAGGATCTGATAAATATAGCAGGATGTCATCAGAATATGTCAATTTGTGCTCTTCTTCTCCAGCTAGAACACCTTTTATGTCCTGACTGTCTCTCACCACTTGTGCTCAGGATTCTATGCACATAGTGAACAGAAGGGGGGACAGAGGACAATCCTGTCTTGTCCTCCTCTTGAGTCCAAAGACTTCAGAAATATGACCATTCGCTCTGACAGAGGCCTGTGGATTTGAATAAAGGATCCGGACCCATCTTACAAAGTTGGGTCCAAAACCTCAGGCCGTCTGAAGTCTGAAATAGGAACACCCATGATTCCTGGTCAAAGGCCTTTCCAGCATCGAAAGATAAGACCATGGTCTCAACTCCACGACCTTGGGCATGAGTCATGATGTAAAGGAGCCTGCGGAGATTGTCCCCAGAATAATGCCCTGTTCTACTAGTTTGGTCTGGGTTTATGATCTCAGTTTTTATCCTATGGATAATATAGATATTATTATCTATATCGATAACATAGTACAGATATTAGATATTGAAAATTGAGTACAGCGACACAAAAAGCAGCACTCAGCAGCTTTTGATGGACTCCCTCACAATGGCCTTTGAGTTGTTCTGAAAGCAAACTATCAAGAGCTCTACGCGCCGTTGTGAGGGAGGCCATCAAAAGCTGACGAGTGCTGCTTTTTGTATGGCTGTACTCAATTTTCAATTTAATTCAATCCATTTTAATATATTTTTCTTCCTTTTGGAACAGCAAATGAGATGATGCAACCTCTGAAACACACCATCACTCAGCCCCAGTAATGTCAGGGGTGAGGGACCTCTTGCTGCATTGAGTTGTTGATGGTGTTGAGATTGTTGAAGGGTCCAGTGCCTGGAGCTGGGAGCGGTCACAAACTCCCCGTCCATTCAAACTGGCCACTGCAGCCGCTTGGGGACATCATTGCAGGCCGCCGTGTGATTGGCTGCTGGCTGCTTTGTGATGTCACCTGGAGACAGGTTATCACCCCTGGTTACGGCCAATCAGTTTGGGGTCACTCTGGGAGGTTGGGTTTCAGGGCTGGTCTGATGCCAGCTACAGAGGATGCTGCCATGTCAGGCATGGCACACATCAGTTAGAATATGGATCTTATTCAGTATGGACATTGCACAGAGAAGGGATTGTGACTGTCGGTGACAGCAGCCCGAGCGAAGCAGCAGATTCTGGAGAAATCTGAGCACAACCACTGCTGGTTTGAGGTTAGTTATTGGTTTGAGTAAAAACAATTAAACTCATCCTGACTACAGCCAGGGAAGAGATCCAGACACGACACATCAGGAAAAACATTAAACTGCTTTTCTGACCAGTCTCTGAAGCCTCAGGACACCACAAGAAGAATCCGTCCATTCTGGTGACAAACCAAGGAGCAGACGAATCTCTCCCTGAACCTCAACCCACACAGGAACTGAGTGTTCATCGATTGAAGAAATGACCAGAAACCAACTTCATCCTTTCAAGGGGATCCCAACAAACATCTTCTACCCCGGCTGTCAAAACCCCTTCACTGATCCTTCACTAAAGGAGATCTCTCATCAGGACTGCAACTTCAATCATCAGATTACAGCAGAGAAGTGGTGTATGAACATCTCCTTTTTTACTCCTGTAACCTTTGCAGAGTGAGTTAGTGAGTGAATGTGAGACTGTGAAGTAGCATCAGTTTCTTGGTTATTTAGCTTTTTGTTTTTTTTAAATTGTTTTTGATACAAAAATGGAAATAAATGAATATAATCTGAGCCATTTTATGCTGCAGAATGACATAGATTGGGACCAGAATATTGAAGGGTACAAGATGTTTGGGAAGGACAGGAAGTGAGGAAAAGGTGGAGGAGGACTAGCTCTATTAATTAATGATGTTAACACAATAGAGAGGGATGGACTAAGCTCAGGAAACCTGGATGGAGAAACGGTTCAGGAAGAAATTTATGAGAAACGATAAAGTGAAGAAGTCTCTTGTGGGATTGACAGGCCCCTAAACAGTAACCACACAGGAGGAACAAGGTATAAAGGAGTTTGTCAGAAAGAGATGGCGATTATCATTCCGGATTTTAATCTAGATAAAGACAAAAATCAGAGCGACAAAGGTAGCCGAGGTGAGGAATTGATAACTATTTTCAGGATAGTCTATTAGAACAACATGTTTTGCCACCTACGAGAGAGCAGCCTGTACTCGACCTGGGAAAGTACACAAATAAGGATTAATTAATGACCTGATAGTGGAGGCACCCTGAGATAACAGCCATCATAATGTGATGGAATTTAGCATTCATTTTGAGGGAGGATCTGAGTCTAATATTCTAAACTGAAATAAGTTTAATATTTCACAATCCACAGACTAGATATATTCAAACAAGAATGATAAATTCCCGGGGAGGGCCCACCCTCTGTGGTTAGAACAGACAAAGACAGTATCAAAGTTAAAGATAAAACATATTTGAGTGACAGATCAGAAGATTTGGCAGATTATCAAAAATAGTAAAGAATGACTGAAAGATGAACAAGGAGGGGAAGTTTAGAGTTCAGTAGAAAGCTCGTCACAAATCTGAAGACAGATGTTGAGAGTTTCCACAGATATTTTAAACAGAAATGACTGAAAGTGAGTGTTTGTCCACAGAAAGTGAGCCTGTAGAATTAATAATGGAAAATAAGGATATGACATGTGAATTGAACAGATACTTTGAATTGGTCTTTACAATCGAAGAAACAAGTAACACCCACCCTGCCCTATGATGTTGAGAGACCTTGTTTCAGTTGTGTCAAAGTCCTCCAATGATTGGATATGACGCTTAAGGCAGGGGGTGGTTGTTTTCCATGTGCTTCCATGTTTTCCTGTAAGCAGTTCTTACCATGTTTATATGTTCACTCCAATGCCTGCATAATGTTTAAAATTGTGTACATATGTTGTTACTGAGAGTTTTTGAAATTAAAGGGGAGGAGTGTTATATATATAGTTTGAGGTGTTGTGCCCCTTTAAGAGACCGGGATAGGTGACCCAGGGAACAAGCTGGGGAAGCAGTATTAGAATGACTATGCAGTTATTAAGACGTTAAGTAAACTGTTCCTTGTTTTAATTATACTGACCTAAATGGTTGTCTTTTTATTGTTTATAATTTGATGCAAACATAATAGTTGGGCCTGGGACACTACCCTGAGGAACTCCTGCAGTGATGTCTTGGAGCTGAGATGACTGAGCCCCATAACCACAACCATCTTCCCATGTGTCAGGTTTGACTCCAACCAGTACAGAGTCCCTTTAAGAAGCACTGTCTGTGATCTTTCCCCATCATTCAGTCACTCTCATCAGAAATTAGTTTACAACAAGATTCTGAACTTTTACTTCAATCCTAAACCCCAAATCTATCCAATACAGCACAGTGATAGTACCACACAGCACTCACTGTGAAGATGGGACTTTATCTACACAAGGAGTGTGCAATGGTCACTCCGACCACTGCTGTCATGGAGAGATGTATTTGTGGCAGGCAGTTTGGTGAGGAAGGGGTCTTGTATGTTTTCCCTCTTGTTGTTTCCTTCACGTGCCACAGACACTCTGTGTCCTTTAGCGCTCGGCCAGCTGAATCTGTGTGTGTGTGAGAGAGAGAAAGAGGAGGCTGTGTGTGTGTGTGTGAGAGAGAGAGAAAGAGGAGGCTGTGTGTGTGTGAGAGAGAGAAAGAGGAGGCTGTGTGTGTGTGTGAGAGGGAAAGAGGAGGCTGTGTGTGTGTGAGAGAGAAAGAGGAGGCTGTGTGTGTGTGTGTGTGTGTGAGAGCTGGTATGTTTGCGTGTGTGAGAGAGAGGTGAGGGACTGGAGTCAGTGTGTGTGAAAGAGAGAAATTGTCAGAGTGTGTGTGTGTCTGTGAGATAGAGTGGAGTCAGTGTGAATGTCTGTGTGAGAGAGAGAGACAAGAGTTGCAATGTGTGTGTGAGTGAGAGTGTGAATGTGTGTGAGATAGAGGAGAGCTGCTATCTTTATGTGTGTGTGTGTGAGAGAGAGGTGAGGGACTGGAGTCAGTGTGTGTGAATTGTCAGAGTGTGTGTGTGTCTGTGAGATAGAGTGGAGTCAGTGTGAATGTCTGTGTGTGAGAGAGAGACAAGAGTTGTAATGTGTGTGTGAGTGAGAGTGTGAATGTGTATGAGATAGAGGAGAGCTGCTATCTTTATGTGTGTGTGTGAGAGAGAGGAGTGAGATTGGGATCAGTTTGTGAGCATACATGTGTGAGAGAAACACTGTGTGTGTGTGATAGAGAGGTGAGCGCATGTATGTGTCAGAATGAGGGATGTGAGTGAGAGGGATTCAGTGTGTATGGCTGTGTGAGTGGAATAAAGAAAGAGGTGTGTGTGTGTGAGAGAGAGATGACAGAGTTAGTGTGGGGGGGCCAGTCCGTGCTGCGCGCCGGGTTGGGTAGGGACACTGGGGATCAGCTTGTTAGTGTGTGTCTGTTTGTGTGTGAGCAAGGAGGAGAGTCTTTCTTTATATCACACACACACCCCTATACACAGAATCTCTCCCCCTCTCTCACTCACACCCATCATTCTGACTCACACATGGAAGCACTCAACTCTCTATCACACACACACACACTTTGTTTCTCTCACACATGTACGCTCACACACTGATTCCAATCTCACTCCTCTCTCACACACAAACACACTGACATATCAGCTCTACTCTGTCTCTCACACACACACACTCTCCTTTCACACTCTCGCTCACACACATTGCAACTCTTGTCTCTCTCACACACACATTCACAGTTTGTGTATGTACGTGTGTGTGTGTGTAAGAGGAGAGTGTGGAGTGTGAGAGACAGTGTGGAGCGGTGTGTTTGTGTGTGAGAGAGAGAGATAGTGTGGAGTGCGTGTATGTGTGTGAGAGAGAGGAGTCTGTGTGTGAGCCTGTATGTGTGAGCGAAACAAGATGTGTCTGTGTGTGTGAAAGAATGAAAGAGGAGTGTGTGTGTGTGAGAGAGAGAGAGAGATAGTGTGGAGTGTATGTATGTGAGAGAGAGTAGTGTGTCAATTTTTGGCATGTGTGTGTAAATGTAAGATAGGGAGGGAAGTGTGTGTGTGTCTGTCTGTGTCTGCGCATGCGTGCACATTTGTGTGAGAGAGAAAGAGGAGGGTGTGTGTGTGAGAGAGAGCTGGTATGTTTCCGTCTGGGAGAGAGAGATTTGAGGGACTGGAGTCAGTGTGAAAGAGAGTGTGTCTGAGAAAGAGTGTGCGTGTGAGGTAGAGCGTGTGAGAGAGTGTATGTGTGTGTGTGTGAGAGAGAGAGAGTGTGTGCGTGTGCGCGAGAGAGAGTGTGTGCGAGAGTGTGTCTGAGAGAGTGTGTGTGCGAGTGAGTGTGAGTTTGTCTGAAAGAGTGTGTGGGAGAGAGTGTGTGTGTGACAGTGTGGGCGTAAGAGAGTGTGTGCCTGAGAGTGTGCTTGATTGTGTGTGTGTGAGTGTGCATTTGTGAGTGTGAGAGGGAGTGCGTGTGAGAGGGAGTGCGTGTGAGAGGGAGTGCGTGTGAGAGGGAGTGCGTGTGAGAGGGAGTGCGTGTGAGAGGGAGTGCGTGTGAGAGGGAGTGCGTGTGAGAGGGAGTGCGTGTGTGAGGGCGAGCGTGTGTGAGGGCGTGCGTGTGAGAGGGAGTGCGTGTGTGAGGGCGAGCGTGTGTGAGGGAGTGCGTGTGAGAGGGAATGCGTGTGAGAGGGAGTGCGTGTGTGAGGGAGTGCGTGTGAGAGGGAGTGCGTGTGAGAGGGCGAGCGTGTGTGAGGGCGAGCGTGTGTGAGGGAGTGCGTGTGAGAGGGAATGCGTGTGAGAGGGCGAGCGTGTGTGAGGGAGTGCGTGTGAGAGGGAGTGCGTGTGAGAGGGCGAGCGTGTGTGAGGGAGTGCGTGTGAGAGGGAGTGCGTGTGAGAGGGCGAGCGTGTGTGACGATGAGCGTATGTGAGGGTGAGCATGTGTGTGTGAGAGTGATGTGTGTGCATGTGACATAGTGTGTGCATGTCTGACAGTGTGTCCATGTGTGAGTGTGTGTGTGTGTGCGAGAGAGAGTGTGTGCGAGAGAGTGTGTGTGCGAGTGTGTGTGTGCGAGAGTGTGTGTGTGCGAGAGTGTGTGTGTGCGAGAGTGTGTGTGTGCGAGAGTGTGTGTGTGCGAGAGTGTGTGTGTGCGAGAGAGTGTGTGCGAGAGAGTGTGTGTGAGAGAGTGTGTGAGTGAGAGTGTGTGAGAGTGTGAGAGAGTGTGTGCGACAGAGGGTGTGTGCAAGACTGTGCGGGAGAGAGTGTGTGCGAGAGAGTGTGTGCGAGAGAGTGTGTGCGAGAGAGTGTGTGCGAGAGAGTGTGTGTGAGAGTGTGTGAGTGAGAGTGTGTGAGAGTGTGAGAGAGTGTGTGCGACAGAGGGTGTGTGCAAGACTGTGCGGGAGAGAGTGTGTGCCAGAGAGCGTGTGTGTGAGAGCGTATGTGAGTGTGAGAGTATGTGAGTGTGAGAGTGTGTGTGTACGAGAGAGCGTGTGTGTGTGCGAGAGAGCGTGTGTAGGAGAGATGTGTGCGTGAGTGTCAGAGAGAATGTGTGTGAAAGAGTGTGTGTGTGGGAGAGCGTGTGTGTGTGAGAGTGTGAGAGTGTGTGTGCAAGAAAGAGGTGTGTGTGTGTGTGTATGTAAGAGAGAGAAGTATGTTTGCGTGTGTATCTCTTTGTATGTGGAAATGTAAGAGTGTGTTTGTGTGTGTTTCCATGTGAGGAAGTTGGAGGTGTTTGTGAGTGAGTGATAATGTTTTGGATAACTCTCACTCTGAGGGTTCACATCCACCCTCATTGCCACACACCAACACACACTCACACCCGCTGAAATTGGGAGTGAGACGGACAGACACACACTCTCCCCCGAATGGTCATCATTATTTATTACTCATGTTTTAACATTATCAATTTATTGCTTCAAAATTGTTTGTTCATTGCCCAGCAAGATGTTTCTGTTTATATCTGAGCTTTATTTTGGAACTCCTGTTTAATGTTGTGCCAATCTTTTTCTTTCCAATATCTGTTCATCGGCCCGTTGAGTGAGAAAATAACTGAACCTGGCTCTACACAAGAAGGTTGGAGCAGCCGGTAACCACTGGACCAGAGGAGGAGATTGCAGGTCTCTCACCTTCCTTTCTCAGACGGGCTGGAACAGAGATAATGAAGACACAGAAACATACGCTGACCATCCACCAGAGGAGCTTCTAGATCTTGGCTGGCTCTTTGCTGACAGAGTTTATGAGAAGGAAGTTGTTGCAGAAACAAGTGATCCGCTGGAAGAGAAGCTCCTGGTTCTTTGTCTCCACTGTCAACGCAGACGCAATCTCTCTGGTCTTGAGGAGTTTGCTCCAATTGCTGAAGGAGTCATGGGAAAGATCAGCGGCCAGATGGCAGCAGTGGCCAGAAGCTGCTGTCCCGCTCCACCAAGGTGTTTGTGCCCCAGGAAAAGGACAAGTGAAGGCAAATGTCCACAACTGGCGGCAAGAGAGCAAGAGCACTGTTGGAGATTGAAGACTCGGGGGACAGTGACCCCCGGGGGGTGGTGGAGGGGGTGGAGGGGAGAGGAGCTGGACACAAACTACAAAATACAGGAGGGAGGGGAGTTACATTCGTATGATCTGTGATTTTCATTTACAATTAGCTTGATTCTGTTGTCTGGTCTGCGCTAGTTTTAAGTTAAATCTGTTCCACATGTGACGTGTTTTATATGCTATTGAGTCTTGTAAATAAAAGGTTAATCCTGCTGCTCAGTAATTGGTGCGAATATTCCTCATTTTACAACCTGGATAACTGTATTTATTCACAATTAAGTGCTGTTAAAGCCAGTTAATAATCTGATTCATGTGTGTTTTCTCGTGAAGTTTTATTAAATCAGTCTATATTTCAACAATTGCCGACCTAAATTCTCAATGGAATTTCACAATTCACTCCCTTTCATTTGAGTTGTTAGATTCACTCAACCTGTGATGTGAGACATGCAACTCCGCCTGGGAGTTCACTCCCTCCCGCTGCAGCTTGACAGACATGTCCATCGATATGGTGGGGAATGCGGAATAGTCTGTATTTTGTCGAGTGTTCGCCGAGGTTCACGACACCAGACGGCACTTTCATGGTCACCTTACACAACGTAGGTTCCGGAATAATGACCATGAAATCGCCGTCTCGTGTCAAAAGCAAACTATTTGATCCAATACAAACCTCACTCCCCAACCTCTCTATCCCCCTCCCCAGCAACTACCTGAAGCTAAATTAATGTCACAACATTACTGCCATCTTTTACCCAAAACTTAGCTTCAGACCGTGTCCCTCTATATTTAACCAGCCCGTCTCTGACATCTCCTCCAGTCACACAACCCTGTGAGATGTCTGCACCGCTCTAATTGTGGCATCATGAGCGTTCCACATGCAACATGACTTGCAGCGATAAACTCTCATCTCCAACATTTCAATTGAAATTTCAAAGCTCAATGTCTTTGAAGCCGAATGGTCCAGATTGCCATGGCCTTCAATGTGAACAGGTTGTTAGTGATGTCACTACAGAGGTTGCCTAGGAAACAATGACTGAACACAGGGGGTGAATGTGAGAAGCTGAAGTTTCCACTTGAAGACATTCCCAGTGTCTCTGAGCAGCTGAACTGGGGAAGCCTTTGGGCAGAGACTGTGCTGCTGCTATTGCCCTTCCCGGCCACCAGGCGTCGCTGTAACGCTCCCGGGGGCTGCCTGTGCGCATGTGCGGGGCGGGAATGCTCCCAGAGGTCAGCGCGCGGGACGCCGCCGCATTGATGCCGTCTCCCCTGGCAACCGCAAGATGGTCGCCGCCGCCGCCTCCCTTGGCAAGGGAATATGGCCGCTGGCCGTCTCCCTTGGCAACGCAAAATGGCCGCCGGCGGGGGGGGGTGTCATTGCGGCGCGTGCGCAGTGAGGTCTGTCTGCAGCCATTGTCCAGGTTGCCCCCAGTGGATGGGGTTGGGATTGTGCAGCAGATGGAGCAACAATCCCAGTTTCAATAGGGGGACAGAAGCTGCAATGCTGCCCCCTGTTGGTCACTTCTCCCAGTCTCAGCATTGCAGAGTGTTTAAACAAGAGTGCATTGTCACAGCAGCACCTTCACCTTCAGTTTCACTTTATTTATTAGTCTCAGAAGTAGGCTTACATTAACACTGCAATGAAGTTACTGTGAGAATCCCCTAGTCGCCCACACTCCGGCGCCTGTTCGGGTTACACTGAGGGAGAATTTAGCACGGCCAATGCACCCTAACCAGCACATCTTTCAGAGTGTGGGAGGAAACCGGAGCACCCGGAGGAAACCCACGCAGACACGGGGAGGGGACAGCCCGGGGGAAAGCTCCATTCCAACTGTCCCTGGAGTGTCAGACTAACCTGGGTCACTCACGCCCCCCCGGCTAAGACTCACCTCCCTCAGACAGTGAGACCCTCCTGTATCACTCACCTTACTGTAGTCAGATACCCTCAGACTCAGCACTGGGCCCTGGGCGTGTTCTTTAAATGCTGCGATCTATCGTGGAGGAAAGAGTTGGGAGGATTTTGATTTGATTTGATTTATTATTGTCGCGTGTATTGGGATACAGATTCACATCTACCCACCGGTGCGCATGTGCGGGAGGGGGATTCTCCCGGAGGGCCACGCGCGGGCCGCCGCCGCATTGAAGCCGCCTCCCCTGGCAACGCAAGATGGCCGCGAGCCGTCTCCCCTGGCAAAGCAAGATGGCCGCGGGCCGCCTCCCCTGGCAACGCAAGATGGCCGCGAGCCGTCTCCCCTGGCAACGCAAGATGGCCGCCGGCGGTGAGTGCTGGTGGCGCAGCCGCAAACCGGGAATGGAAGGCGGGCCCCCGGCGCAGAAAGAGGCCATTCAGCCCATCAGAGCGGCAGCAGCTTGGGGAATGGAAACTAGCCGCCCATTGTAACCGCAGCTTCCAGTCAGGCAGCCCCCAGCCCCCTGTTTCCAGCCGGCAGCATTTCAGCTCCAGGTGCGGCTGCTGATGGAGTGAAGCCCAGGGCTTTGTGTCTGAAGCTCCAGTTTAGGCAGCGAATTGCAGACAGGCAGCAGCCTCTGAGTGAAAAGCTTCTTCCTAATGTCCCCTCTAATGCTGCCAGCAATCCCCTTCAATCTGTGGCAGCCCCCCCACTGCCCCCCGGGTAAGTCACCTCTCTCTGCTCGGGGGAAACTGCCCTTTCCTCTCCACCCTGTCTCCCACCCTCACCATTCTGGACACCTCAGTTCACTCACCCCTCAGCCTCCTGTGTTCCCAGCAACACAACCCTGGGCAATCCAATCTTTCCCCATCGCCGCCATTCCCCAGCCCCGGGGCAACACTTTTATAAATCCAAATGGTTCTCCAATCCCATTAAACTGTCCATTTAACATTGCCCCATCGCCAACTGTGAGCAACCAACACAGACACAAACCAGAGGCACAGACGCTGCAAATGTCGCAATCTTTATTTACAAAACAATGGAACATTTATTGACAGGTTCAGGTCAATCTCAGTGATGGGCGGTGACCAGGTCCACATTAAAACAATGGCTCGGTCCAAGGTTAAACATCATTGGAACAAAGTGGAAGTTTGTTCTGCAATTGGACATTGCCGGTGACTCCCAATATGATGGAGAGATCCAAACTCACACCAGGCGAGGAGGCGGTAGTGGAAGGTGTGCAGCAGCAGCCCGCACAGGAAACGCCTCCGCGCGGTAGAAAAAGGCATGGAGGACATTTCCGCGAGGCGGCTCAGGCTGTGGGGCACAGAGTGTTTAAACAAGAGTGCATTGTCACAGCAGCACCTTGACCTTCAGTTTCAGTTTATTTATTAGTCTCAGAAGTAGGCTTACATTAACACTGCAATGAAGTTACTGTGAGAATCCCCTATTCGCCCACACTCCGGCGCCTGTTCGGGTTACACTGAGGGAGAATTTAGCACGGCCAATGCACCCTAACCAGCACATCTTTCAGACTGTGGGAGGAAACCGGAGCACCCGGAGGAAACCCACGCAGACACGGGGAGGGGACACCCCGGGGGAAAGCTCCATTCCAACTGTCCCTGGAGTGTCAGATTAACCTGGGTCACTCACGCACCCCCGGCTAAGACTCACCTCCCTCAGACAGTGAGACCCTCCTGTATCACTCACCTTACTGTAGTCAGATACCCTCAGACTCAGCACTGGGCCCTGGGCGTGTTCTTTAAATGCTGCGATCGATCGTGGAGGAAAGAGTTGGGAGGATTTTGATTTGATTTGATTTATTATTGTCGCGTGTATTGGGAGACAGTGAAAAGTATTGTTTCTTGTATGCTGTACAGACAAAACATACCGTTCATAGAGTACATCGGGGAGAAGTAAAAGAGAGGGTGCAGAATGTAGTGTTGCAATCATAGGTAGTGTGTAGAGAAAGATAAATCTAATATGTAGCAGGTCGATTCAAAAGTCTGAGGGCAGCAGGGAACTTCTTGAGTCGGTTGGTACGTGATCTCAGACTTTGTATCTTTTTCCTGACGGAAGAAAGTGGAAGAGAGAATGTGTGCATGAGGTCCTTAATTATGCTGGCTGCTTTTCTAAGGCCGCGGGAAGTGGAGACAGAGTCAATGAATGGGAGGCTCGTCTGCGTGATGGACGGGGCTACATTCACGACCTTTTGTAATTTATTGCAGTCTTGGACAGAGCAGAAACCATACCAAGCCGTGACACAGAAAGGATGCTTTCTATGGTGCATCTGTAGAAGTTGGTGAGAGTCGTAGCTGACATGCCAAATTTCCTCAGCCTCCTGAGAAAGTAGACGTGTTGGTGGGCTTTCTCAATTATAGTGTCGGCATGGGGGGACCAGGACAGGTTGTTGGTGATCTGGACACCTAGAAACTTGAAGTTGGGACCCAAATGACAAGTTGTCATAGTGTCGTAGATGTTTACAGCATGGAAACAGGCCCTTTGGCCTAACTTGTCATGCTGCCCTTTTTCTTTTAACCCCTAAGCTAGTCCCAATTCCCCACATTTGGCCCATATCCCTCTACATCTATCTTACCCATGTAACTGTCTAAACGTTTTTTAAAGATAAAATTGTGCCCCTCTCTACTACTACCTCTGGCAGCTTGTTCCAGACGCTCATCACTCTCTGTGTGAAAAGATTGCCCCTCTGGACACTTTTGTATCTCTCCCCTCTCACCTTAAACCCATGCCCTCTAGTTTTAGACTCCCCTTTGGGAAAAGATATTGACTATCTATTGTGTGTCAACCATAGAATAGCCACAGAATGAAGGAGGCCATTCAGCCCATTCAGCTGGTGTCGACTCTCTGCTAGAGCAATCGAGCCAGTCCCACTGCTCCACCTTGTCCCTGGGGCCCTGCAAATCTTTTCCCATCAGCTTCCCATCCCATTTCCTCCGGAAAGACAGCGAGGAGCAGAGAGGAAAGAGGGACTTGGGGAATGGAAGGTTTCATCTGATGTTCTTGTTGGCAGATGCTCTGTGGCAGATAAAGCTGGCAGCCTCCTCCAGAAAGCAGCACAGAGTGAATGGAAGGGGCAGAATGTGAGTGAGATGAGACACGAGAGAGAGAGAGAGAGGGGTGAAAGCTTTCTGTTTGTCAGCAAAAAGCACAGTGGTGGCCCTGTGTCCTTCAGGGAGCGGCCCAGGCCTCGCTCAAAGCCTGCCCTGTCCGCACACTCACTGGGAGACGGCCATTTCTAACATGTTGTCCATGTTTCTGAGCTGACACTGAGACAAACACAACAGCAGCCACTGTCCGGACAAGTCCTCACGGAGAATGAACTGTCCAAAGCCACTTCAAAGGAAGATTGCGCGGCAGGATTTGTCCCCGAGCTGCGGAGGGAGAGATTTGGATGGATGACCAGAAGCTGGGTCAGTGAGGTTGTGTTTTAGCAATGGAGGTCCAGAGAACAGAAAAGGCCCTTCGGCCCATTGCATCTGTGCCGGTCAAAGACAAATCACCCAACTTGGCTCACGGCCTGGTAAGCCTTGGCATTGCAAATGCATAGCTAAGCACTTCTTAAACGTTCTGAGGGTCTCTGCCTCCACCACCCTTTCAGGCAGACAGTTCCAGACTCCCACTACCCTCTGGGTGAAAAAGGTTTTCCTCACATCCCCTGTAAACCTCCTGCCCCTTACCCTAAATCTATACCCCCTGGTCATTGATCCCACCACCAAGGGGAAAGCTTTCTTCCCGTCTACTCTATCGATGTCCCTCATAATCTTATCCATCTCCATCATGTTCCCCCTCAGCCTCCTCTGCTCCACGGAAAACAACCCCAGGGTGGATTCTTATCACCGTTCAGGCCGGCAGGATTTTCCCATCCCACTGCAGTGAAAGGAGATTTGGCTGGTCACCAGATTCTCCGAGCTCGCTGAGCGGGAGTGTGGCGTCAACAGGTGGTAAGATCACACCCTCAGTCTATAAAATCTCTCTTCAGTTCGAGTGGCGGCACGGTGGCACAGTGGTTAGCACTGCCGCCTCACAGCGCCAGGGACCCGGGTTCAATTCCGGCCTCGGGTTACTGTCTGTGTGGAGTTTGCACATTCTCCCCGTGTCTGCGTGGGTTTCCCCCGGGTGCATTGTCCATGCAAAATTGCCCTGAGGGTCCCACGATGTATAGGTTAGGGGGATTAGCGGGAACATACGTGGGGTTACGGGGTAAGCCTGGGTAAGAGTCCGTGCAGATTTGATGGGTCGAATGGCCTCATTCTGGACTGTAGGTGTTCTATGATTCTATGAACTAAAACTCTCCGGGCCAGGCAACATCCTGGTGAATCTCCACTGCACCTTTTCCAGTGCTATCACATCCCTCCTATCCTGTGCATTCCACAACTGCACAATGTTTCGATGAGGGGCGGCACAGTGGTTAGCGCTGCTGCCTCACAGCGCCAGGGACCCGGGTTTGATTCCTGGCTTGGGTCACTGTCAGTGTGGAGTTTGTACATTCTCCCCGTGTCTGCGTGGGTTTCCACCGGGTGCTGCGGTTTCCTCCCACAGCTCGAAAGACGCGCTGGTTAGGTGTATCAGCCATGCTAAATTCTCCCCAAGTTGCCCAAACAGGCGCCAGAGCATGGCGACTACGGATTTTCCACAGTAACTTCATTGCAGTGTTAATGTAAACCTACTTGTGACACTAATAAATAAACTTTTAAGCCTGATACTCGATTCCCCCATGTTGGCCTTGTTCTGTGATCATTAATGCGGATGTTTAGATTATTCAATAGTTCTTTAAGGACAGCAGACACAGGGAAAAAAACATGTGGCTCTTTACACAACAGATATATTTCAAGGGGATATTGCAGCCAGCTGTATCTGAGTGGCAGTAATCTTCCCTCAGAATCAGACAGATTGTGGCTTCAGCTCAGAGCCTCAAATACTAGGCCCTTAGCATCGATCAGAGACTCCGAACACAGCATGATGGGAGAGCGGACAAAGGAAAGTGGTGTTGAATTTGTGAGCCTTGTTTTGTGGAAAGCTTTAGTGTTTGGTCAGAATGTTAATTTTTGAGTGGACCTACCATACATTAAGCTGATCTTTCTCTCTACCCTATCGGTAACTGCAACACTGTATTCTGCACGCTCTCCTCTCCTTCTCCCGAATGAACTCTATGAACGGTATGTTTTGTCTGTGTAGCGTGCAAGAAACAATACTTTTCACCGTGTCCCAATACATGGGATAGGGCGACATGGTGGACAGTGTTTAGCACTGCTGCCTCACAGCACCAGGATTCAATTCTCGGTTGGGAATTGAGTTTGCACATTCTCCCTGTGTCTGCATGGGTTTCCTGCGGGTGCCCCGGTTTCCTTCCACAGTCCAAAGATGTGCAGATTAGGTGGAATCTGAGACGCTACAGAAGCAGGGTAAAGATTTGAAAATGAAGTGTTTCTCACCCACTTTTAAAAGACAATCCACATTCGCACCAGTCACATTTCACACACTCTGCTCAGTCCTGTGTTGGGGGGTGTTTAGTGCGGGATCAGTGTTTGCTTTTCTCAAACCGCAGTGATATTCCCAACTTATCAAGGGCAAGAGGTTTCAGTGTTTAAACATGTAAACATTACAAAACTAAACCAGACAGAAAGTGATGAGGCCTCACACCTTCAATGGAGTCATCTTCGCTCAGAGTCAGAGAGATTGTGGGTTCAGGTCAGAGCCTGAAATACTAGGCCCTTAGCATCGAGACCCACAGAGACAGAGAAACACAGAGACAGAGACAGATACAGAGAAATGCAGAGACAGAGAGACTCACACAGATACATAGAGAGATATACACACAGAGGCAGAGAGAGAGACACAGATCCAGAGAAGTACAGAGACAGAGAGACACACAGATACACAGAGAGATAGAGACAGAGAGACACACACATAAACACACTAACAGAGAAATACAGAAAGAGAGTTTGGCAAAGTCAGATTTAATTTTCCATTCAATATTTATTTAAAAATTCAGAGAATATTTTACAGGAAAATTGATTTTAAAGTTAACAAAAGTGAATCTGACCTTTGAGCTTCACAATGAGATCTGAACCCCTACGCTCTGAGCTGCCCAATATCTGTACAGCTGTACCAGACACCAGAAAGAGAAAACCAGAGCTCAACATCACGGGAAATGAACAATTGTGAATCAGGAACGAGAAAAGTTATTAATTTATACCTGAGATTTAAACTACAGGAAAACTATTGACTACAATTACATTACAACAAAAGTTACCTTCTACATTTCACACTGAAAACTGAACTACCGCCCACAATTGTCTCAGTGACAGATTCAGAATGATAAACTGAGAGAATTTCACTGTTGGAGTCACCGACAGCAGATATTGTATTTGTGTCAATCAGGAATCTTAATAATCAGCTGAGGGAAATCTACAACGTCCAAAATTCAACCCATCACTTGATCTGTAAAAGAAAGATACAATAATGAAGCAGGTGTTTCTGATGCGGGACATTAATGTTAGAGTTTTTAATAAATGAATCATTTAGAGATTTTTCAAATCCCTTCTGTTTGACAATCCACTCTGACACCAGTCACATTTCACACTCTCTGCTCAGTCCTGTGTTGGCGGGGGGGGGGGGGGGGGTGGTTTAGTGTGGGATCAGTGTTTGCTTTTCTCAAACCGCAGTGATATTCCCAACAAGGGCAAGAGGTTTCAGTGTTTAAAAATGTAAAGATTTCAGAACAAAACCAGACAGAGAGTGATGAGGCCTCACACCTTCAATGTAGTGATTCCCCCAATCTTTCCTTTTGTAAATTGTTTCCTTCCTCTGTCTGAAGTATTGGAGAGGTCGACATCACTGAAACAATACAATCTCTCGGGACAATCACTGTAAACAGCTTCTGGAAACAAATTGACACTTTAATCACCCAAAAAGCTGAATGTCCATTCAAACACCTCCCTCCCCACATCCTTGTAAATGCAAAGATAACTCCCATTTCCCCAAAGCAGGAAGATGTGAAATGGAAACATCTTCAGCTTTTTACACACTGCACTTTTCCACGGACCAAAATGTTTCAAAACATTTGCTGAAGTTTTGCTTTAAACTCTTTATCAATGTCCTTCCAGGTTTTGTGTGAAGGTTTGTGTTCCACACCGAGCCCCTCTCAGTCTCCACACGGAGCTTGTGTGTGTGCTGATGCTCCTGTCATTTTGGATGGATACTGTGTGAAGCTACATTCTCTCCCAGTGAGTTTCTGATCTACTTCACTCTCTCTGCGGCTGGAGCAATGTCCAGCAGGCAGCAGAGGATGGCAGTGTATCACTGTCAGCACAATATAGACAAACAGCCTTTAGCAAGAGAGGCTTTGACCCTTTTTCAAACCAAATCCCCAATTTGATGTTTCCAGCTGCGCTGTTTACAATGCTGCTGAATATTGTGTGTCTTTGGTAAACTGGGATGTGTAGCATTCAGTCACATTAAGTGGTCAATAAATAAGTCAACACTGTGCGTATCTTTCTGTGTGTGTGTGTCAGCGTGCATGTGTGTCAATGTATTTAAATCTCAAAGGAAAATAGGAGCAGGTGTAGGCCATTTGGCCCATCGATCCTGCGCCAGCATTCAAACAGATCATGGGGCACGTACGCACACAAAACACGCACACACCAACACACACAAAACACGTACGCACACAAAACACGCACACACCAACACACACAAAACACGCACACACACAAAGCACGCACACACAAACACACATAAAACACGCACAATAAACACACACACACACAAACACAATAAACACACAAACACACAGAAACACACACACACACACATCAAAAACACAGCACTGCTGCCTCACAGTGCCAGGGACTCGGGTTCGGTTCCCGCTTTGGGTCACTGTCTGTGCGGAGTTTGCCCGTTCTCCCTTTGTCTGCGTGTGTTTCCTCCGGGGGCTCCGGTTTCCTCCCACAGTCTGAAAGACGTTCTGGTTAGGGTGCATTGGCCGTGCTTAATTGTCTCTCCGTGTCAGAGAGACTAGCTCGGGTAAATGCATGGGGTTATGGTGATGGGGCCTGAGTGGGATTGTGGTCGGTGCAGACTCAATGGGCCAAATGGCCTCCTTCTGCACTGGAGGAGTCTAGGATTCTATGAAAACACACAGAAACAGATATTCTCACCCAGTAACACTCACACGCACACAGAAATAAACACACACGGAAACATGTCCACGCACACACAAACAGACACACACACACAAACAAACACACACACACATATTCCTATTTTATTTCACACAATCGATTTGCGTCTTGAACATGCTGAATGATTGGGCTTCCACATCCCCCTGGAATAGAAAATTCCAAAGATTCACCACCCTCTGAGTGAAGAAATTCCTCCTCATCTCAGACTTCAATGGTCTGCCCCTGATTCTGAGATTGTGTCCCCTGGTTCTAGTCTCACCAGCCAGGGGAAACATCCAATCTACATCCACCCTGTCACACCCTGTAAGAATTTTAAGTCTGTTTCAATGGGGTCGCCTCTCATTCTTCAAGGGTTCAAGGCCGACTTCCGGACTTGATGGCCATGGAAGGTGTGCTCATAACGGGGCCAAACAGCTGGATTGTCAAACAGTAAATCCTGCCGGGATCATGTATCAGTAAACTCTGCCCGAAACCACTCTCAGTTATTACAATCTGGGCCTTGTATCAGTAATCTCTGCCCTAAACCTCTCTCAGTTATTACAATCTGGGCCTGGTATCAGTAAACTCTGCCCTAAACCTCTCTCAGTTATTACAATCTGGGCCTGGTATCAGTAAACTCTGCCCGAAACCTCTCTCAGTTATTACAATCTGGGCCTGGTATCAGTAATCTCTGCCCTAAACCTCTCTCAGTTATTACAATCTGGGCCTGGTATCAGTAAACTCTGCCCGAAACCACTCTCAGTTATTACAATCTGGGCCTGGTATCAGTAATCTCTGCCCTAAACCACTCTCAGTTATTAGAATCTGGGCCTGGTATCAGTAATCTCTGCCCGAAACCTCTCTCAGTTATTACAATCTGGGCCTTGTATCAGTAAACTCTGCCCTAAACCACTCTCAGTTATTACAATCTGGGCCTTGTATCAGTAATCTCTGCCCGAAACCTCTCTCAGTTATTACAATCTGGGCCTGGTATCAGAAATCTCTGCCCGAAACCTCTCTCAGTTATTACAATCTCGACCTGGTATCAGTAAACTCTGCCCTAAACCTCTCTCAGTTATTACAATCTGGGCCTTGTATCAGTAATCTCTGCCCTAAACCTCTCTGTTATTACAATCTGGGCCTGGTATCATTAATCACTGCCCGAAACCTCTCTCAGTTATTACAATCTGGACCTTGTATCAGTAAACTCTGCCCGAAACCTCTCTCAGTTATTACAATCTGGGACTTGTATCAGTAATCTCTGCCCGAAACCTCTCTCAGTTATTACAATCTGGGCCTGGTATCAGAAATCTCTGCCCTAAAACTCTCTGTTATTACAATCTGGGCCTGGTATCAGTAATCACTGCCCGAAACCTCTCTCAGTTATTACAATCTGGACCTTGTATCAGTAATCTATGCCCTAAACCTCTCTCAGTTATTACAATCTGGGCCTGGTATCAGTAATCTCTGCCCTAAACCTCTCTCAGTTATTACAATCTGGGCCTGGTATCAGTAATCTCTGCCCTAAACCTCTCTATTATTACAATCTGGGCCTGGTATCAGTAATCTCTGCCCGAAACCTCTCTCAGTTATTACAGTCTGGGACTTGTATCAGTAAACGCTGCCCGAAACCTCTCTCAGTTATTACAATCTGGGCCTGGTATCAGTAATCTCTGCCCTAAACCTCTCTCTGTTATTACAATCTGGGCCTTGTATCAGTAATCTCTGCCCTAAACCTCTCTCAGTTATTACAATATGGGCCTTGTATCAGTAATCTCTGCCCGAAACCTCTCTCAGTTATTACAATCTGGGCCTGGTATCAGTAATCTCTCCCCGAAACCTCTCTCAGTTATTACAATCTGGGCCTGGTATCAGTAATCTCTGCCCCAAACCTCTCTCTGTTATTACAATCTGGGCCTGGTATCAGTAATCTCTGCCCGAAACCTCTCTCAGTTATTACAATCTGGGCCTGGTATCAGTAATCTCTGCCCTAAACCTCTCTCAGTTATTACAATCTGGGCCTGGTATCAGTAATCTCTGCCCGAAACCTCTCTCAGTTATTACAATCTGGGCCTGGTATCAGTAATCTCTGCCTGAAACCTCTCTCAGTTATTACAATCTGGGCCTGCTATCAGTAATCTCTGCCCTAAACCTCCCTCAGTTATTACAATCTGGGCCTGGTATCAGTAATCTCTGCCCTAAACCTCTCTGTTATTACAATCTGGGCCTGGTATCAGTAATCTCTGCCCTAAACCTCCCTCAGTTATTACAATCTGGGTCTTGTATCAGTAAATTCTGCCCTTCAGCTGATTGGAGAATATCATTGTGAATATTACTGAGTTTGGGATGTAATAATTTCCTGCTGTTGCCAATATGACTATTTTTAACATAGTTTCTGGGATCCTCCAGTCTCCCCTCAGCAGCTTTGTGGGCAGTGAGAGGTGACACACCGTTCACTAGCAGAGGGAGTTTTTGGTCCTGTCGCTGTCAATGGGATTTCCCATTGAAGTCACCTCACGCTAGCAGGAAACCAGAGGCAGGGGAACGAGAGCAGAGAATTCCCCACGAGTGAACAGCCGGAGAATCCCGGACATTAGCTCCTTTCCCAGTGATCACTGCACTCAACCCAGTCGCTGTTTATACGCTCAGTTGTCTCAGTGAATACTACATTACACCATGCTGCTGTGGACACTACAATCAACCCTTTCTGAGTTCTCACTGTATTAATACCATGTATGGATTGATATTTCATTGGACAATGTGCTGGGTTAGATGAATATTTATTGATTCTTGTGATGTGGGTGTCACTGGCTAGGTCAGCATTTATTGCCCATTCCTAGTTGCCCTGGAGAAGGTGGTGGTGAGCTGCCGTCTTGAACCCGCTGCTGTCTATGTGGTGTAGGTACACCCACAGTGCTGTTAGGGAGGGAACCTGCTTAAATTATCACTGCATTTAACCATGTCACTCTTTATAAAAAATAAACTAGACCATGTCTGGGTAATGAATGTGGAGCATGTCTCCATTTCTCTTTACCTCAGCACTGTATCTGTGTATATAACACTTTATACAGTTTCAATGTTATTTATTAGTGTCACAAGTAGGCTTACATTAACACTGCAATGAAGTTGCTGTGAAAATCCCCTAGTTGCCACACTCCGGCGCTGTTCGGCTTCACTGAGGGAGAATTTAGCACGGCCAATCCACCGAACAGCATGTCTTTCAGACTGTGGGAGGAAACCGGAGCACTCGGAGGAAACCCAGACACGGGGAGAACATGCAGACTCCACACAGACAGTGACGCAAGTCGGGAATTGAACCCGGGTCCCTGGCGTTGAGAGGCTGCAGTGCTAACCACTGTGCCACCCCTAGAAACTAGATACAGTTTCTCTTCTTAATGCATGGGGCCATCCCTCTGTATATACTACAATTGGTCTTTACTTAGTTATTGCTTCACTCAACTATGTCACTGTTTCCAATGCACTCAGTGAAGTCACAGTTATTAACGCACGCAGCCATGCCTCTATCGACACCACAGCCGACAATTTCTAAGCTGTTGCTGCACTTCCCCAGGAATAGATTTGATCTGTTTCTCTTACATTCAGCATCATTGGAGATACTGCTGTGTTCGGCCTTGTTTCATTCATTACTCAACTCACCTGTGTCTCAGTTTTATTTTACACAAGTTCCTGTCTTTCTTATTCCTACATTCTACCCTGTTTCAGTTGTTACTGCACTGAAAAATCTCTCTGTTAGGTAGACAGAGAAAGAGAGTCAGCTGGATGGATAGACGAATATTCCTTTAAAGTTATATATTTGTGTGGGTCAGCTGGTGCCACCACTCTTGTTTGGAACGGTTTTTGTTTGGTCTTGTTACCAGCTATTGGGTGTTGTGTGAAATGTCCAATTGCTCCAGTATTGTGTGTGTAATATTGGTGTTGAAAGATTGGGTGAATTTCGCTCGAGTCTCTTGGAGATGAGCAGAAATTGAGGAAGGGAAATAAAGTTGAACATCGGTAAAGGGAAAGTGACCACAGTCCCAGATGACGATCTGCTGCTCTCCCCTTTGAGGGGGAGAACTCACTGGCGGTGATTTACCACACCTCAGGCCAGGGGAAAGGTTGAAAGGGTTGGGCTTTCATGACGTGTTGGAGACTTTGTGCATCTCAAACCAGCTGTCCAGCCAACTGAGTGAACCAACTTCCATATTGCCACATTTCAATGCATGTTGCACAACCTGGTCACAAACTATTGAATTGGAGATTACTCACTGATATTGGGATTGATCTGTGACAATTCTCACAGTCGCGTATGTGTGTGTGTGTTTATGTGTGTGTGTGTGTGTGTGTATGTATGTTTCTGTCTGTGTGCATGTTAGTGGATATGTTTTTACAGACTCCCAGAGAGAGAGCGAGAGATGCAAAGACCAACAGATGACAGGGTCAAGGAGAGTGAGAGAAAGAGAGAGCCAGATTGAGAGAGGCACTGAGAGACAATGTCTGTCCAAATCCTCTTGAAGCCACTTTGCATTTTCCTCACAACTCACATTCCCACCGAGCTTTGTGTCATCCGCAAACTTGGAAATATTACATTAGATCCCCACATCCAAATCATTGATAAACATTGTGAACATCTGGGAACAAAGTCCAGATCCTTGTGGCACAGCCGGCCGACACAAGACGGAGAAATCATCTGGCCGGGAACACAACAGCGACATTTTTCAGGGAAGCTCGGAGCCAGCTGTGTCTCAGTGGATCATAATCTGACCTCAGGATCATTCCATTGTGGCTTCAGTTACAGCATCAAATTCTCGGCCAGGCTGGAAAACAAATCACTCCTCAAATCCCCAAATAAAACGTTCTGGGATCTGAACTTAAAATGCTGTAACTGATCATGGAGGAAAGAGTGGGGTCTAATAGACACTGAGAAGATAACTTGCATATGAATCATAGAACGGTGACAGCACAGGAGGCCATTCAGCCCCATCAAGCCAGTGCGACACTCTGCAAGAGCAATGTCACTATTCCCACTCCTCCACCCTTTCCCCGTCACCCTGTAAATATTTCCCCTTCAGCTTCCCATTCAACGTCCCCGGAAGTCCATGATGGAATCCGCTTCCACCTCGCCCTCAGACAGTACATTCCAGATACTGGACACTCACTCCGTTAGAAACATTTCCTCATGTTGCCGCTGTCGCCATTTACCTGAATTCAGCATCCTCTGGATTTCAACCTTTCCCCCAATGTGCCGATTATCTCAAAGCCGATCCTCTCAGTCCCGGGATGTCCCTGCAGGAGTTCCTCAGCGTGAGTGTCCGAGGCCCCAACCATCTTCAGCTGCTCCAACACTGACCTTCCCTCCATCACAAGGTCTGAAGCGCGGATGTTCGCTGATGATTGCACAATGTTCAGCACCATACGCAACTCCTCAGATACTGAAACAGAAAATAAGGACATACCAAACAGGTCAGGCAGCATCTGTGGAGAGAGAAACAGATTCTGGGAGCAGGGGGACTGAGAGACAGGCAGATTGAGAAAAATATGCACACACACTAACACTCACACTCAGACAGCCTAAAACTAAACAGATATAGAATGGAGGAGGAATCCCTTCTCCCTCTGTAAATAGAGATTAACTCGATTTCTCTTCCAAAAAGACAGCACATCTGGATGGGCAGAATAGTCTCCAATTCTACCCATGGTCCTTTTCTGATCTCCATTCTTCACATCTGCACACGTTGGCTTCAGCTCCAGTTTGTGAATGAAAGCAAACCCCTGTCCATTACAAATCCACTCAGCCTTTTCCCTCTGCTCTCTCCACACACAATCTACAAGACACAAACAGGAAAGATGGATTCCAGGAGAGAAAGGTCACACCTGATCCTCCTCTCAATGGATTCTCTGTCGCCAGAGAGAACATTCCAGCTCCTACAGAAAGTCACAACTGATTCATGTCAGGGACAGAATTGGAATGAATTAGACACAAGAGAGATGAAAGGTTTCTGCTCATCATAAAAAAGCTAAAGAGTCACTCAATGCCATTAAGGGAGAGACCTCGCTGGTCTATCTTTGACCCAAGTCACACACTGACTCTGAATGTCCTCACAGCAACTTGGGGATGGACATTTCTAAAGTACTATTCATGGCTTTAGGGTTTCCAAAAGTGTTTCACCGACAATGGAGCGGTTTTGAAATGTTGTCAGTGTTATTTAGGAAATAAGCAAACTTTTGACGCCACACGCATTGAGTTTAAAAATTGGCAAGCCATGTTGCAGCTTTATAGAACCATTGTTAGGCCGCACTTGGAATATAGTGTTCAATTCTGGTCGCCACACTACTGGAAGGATGTGGAGGCTTTGGAGAGGGTACAGAAAAGATTTACCAGGATGTTGCCGGGTATGGAGGGCATTAGCTATGAGGAGAGTTTGGAGAAACTTGGTTTGTTCTCACTGGAATGATGGAGGCAAGGGGGGTGACCTGATAGAAGTCTACAAGATTATGAGAGGCATGGACAGAGTGGATAGTCAGGAGCTATTTCCCAGGGTTGAAGAGTCAATTACTAGGGGGCACAGGTTTAAGGTGCGAGGGACAAGGTTTAAAGGAGACGTACGAGGCAAGTTTTTTACACAGAGGGTGGTGGGTGCCTGGAACTCGCTGCTGGGAGAGGTAGTGGAAGCAGATACAATAATGAGTTTTAAGGGGCGTCTGGAGAAATACAAGAATAGGATGGGAATAGAGGGATATGGTCCCTGGAAGGGGAGGGGGTTTTAGTTCACACATGGTTGGTGCAGGCTTGGAGGGCCGAAGGGCCTGTTCTTGTGCTGTAATTTTCTTTATTCTAATTTCAGAGAGAGATATATACAGATACAGAGCCAGAGAAAGACAGAAGCAGGATGGGATTGTGCTGTACATGTTTCCGAGCTGACATTGAGACACACACGAGATGTACACCAATGATTTGGATGAGGGAACCAAAAATAATATTTCCAAGTTTGCTGATGCCATGAAACTTGTTGGGAATGTGAGGAGTGAGAAGGATGTTAAAATGTTTCACAGTGACTTCAGAAAATTGAGTGAATGGGTAAATGCGTGGCAGATGCTGTATAACGTGGACAAACGTGAATTTAACTACTTCGGACAGAGAAGCAGAATGGCAGAGGGTTATTTAAATGGTGCTAGATTGGGAAATGTTGATATACAAAGGGACCTGGGTATCCTAGTACACCAGAGACTGAAAGCAAGCATGCAGCTGCAGCAAACAGTTAGGAAGGCAAATGATATGTTGGCCTTCATTGCAAGAGAACTTGAGGAAAGGAGCAAGGATGTCTTACTGCAGCTGTACAGGCCCTCGGTGAGACCACACCTGGAATATTGTGGACAGTTTTTGTCTCTGCAACTATGAAATGCTGCACTTACCATAGAGGGAGAGCAGCGAAGGCACACCAGACTGATTCCTGGGATGGCAGGATTGTCGTATGAGGAGAGATTGAGTCGACTGGGCCTGTATTCACTGGAGTTCCGAAGAATGAGAGGGGATCGAATTGAAATGTATAAATTCTGACTGGTCTGCACTGACTGAATACAGGGATGTTGTTCCCTCCAGCTGAGGGGCTGAGGGGGTGGGGAGAGGGGGGGGGGGGAGAGGCTGGAACAAGGGGTCACAGATGGTGAAACTTTGCAATATGTTTAATCAGTAGAAACCGATCCATCTCAGTCTGTGAACGATGACTGAGCCTCCACAGCCCTCTGGGATAGGGAATTCCAAAGATTCACCATCCTGGAAGCACACGGAATTCAGGAAAACTTGGCGAGATGGATCGGAAACTGGTTTAGTAATTGGACACAAAGGGTGGTGTTGGAAGGCTGTTTGAGTGGCTGGAGGCCGGTGTCCAGTGGTGCACCACAAGGCTCCGTGCTGGGGGGCTTATTATTGTTACACATCAATGAGACAGATGATAATGTGGGGGCAATGATAAGCAAGGTTCCAGATGACACCAAGATTGGTAGGATGGTTAATAGGGAAGAAGGTTGTAGGTTACAGGAAGATATCGCTGGGTTGGTCAGATAGGCAGAGCAGTGGCAGATGGTATTTGACCCTGATAGGTGCGAGGTGATGCACTTTGGAAGCAGTAACAAGGCAAGGGAGTATTTAATGAGTTGCAGGACACTGGGGAGCTCAGAGGAACATATGGATCTGGGGCAATTATTCACAGATCCCTGAAGGCAGCAGAGCAGGTGAATCAAGTGGTAAAGAAGGCAGATGAGACACTTGCTTTTATCAGTCATGGCGCAGAGTAGAAGAGCAAAGAGTTAATGTTGGAGTTGTACAGAGTGTTGGTTAGGCCACAGCTGGAGTACCGTGTGCAGATCTGGTCACCACACCAGAGGAAGGATATGATAGCACTAGAGGGGGGTACAGAGGAGGCTCAGCAGCAAGTTGCCTGGGATGGAGTATTTGAGCTCCACGGAGAGACTGGAAAGGTTTGGATTGTTTTCTTTAGAGCAGAGAAGGCTGATTGAGGTGTGTAAGATTATGAGGGGTATGGACAGGGTGAATAGGAAACAGCTGTTCCCCTTGGTTGAGGGGTCAATCATGAGGGGACAAAGTTTTAGGGCAAAGGGCAGGAGATTCAGAGGAGAGTTGAGAAAAACATTCACTCAGAGGGTGATGGGAATCAGGAAAGTACTGCCTGGGAAGGCAGTGGAGGTCGGAAACCTTACAACGTTTCAAAAGCATTTGGATGAGCACTTGAAACATCACAACATTCAAAGATATGATACAAGAGATGGAAAATTGGATTAGCACAACTTTAGTGGGAGTTACTGTTGGTGCAGACTCAATGGGTCGAAGGGCCTTTTCTTCACTGTACCACTCTATGACTCTGAGGGAAGAAATTCCTCCTCACAGGAAGCAGAGAGTCGGAATAAATGGGAGCTTTTCTGGTTGGCGGATGGTAACTAGTGGCGTGCCGCAGGGATCGGTACTGGGGCCTCAACTATTTACCATTTAGAAAGACGATCTGGAGGAGGGGACTGAGGTTTGGGGAACAAAGTTTGCAGACGACACAAAGATAAGTGGAAAAGTGAATCGTGTGGAGGGCGTAGAAGGTCTGCAGAGAGATTTGGACAGGCTGAGTGAGTGGGCGAGGATCTGGCAGATGGAGTATAACGTTGACAAATGCGAGGTTATTCACTTTGGAGGAAATAATAGCAAATCGGATTATTATCTAAATGGAAAAAAATTACAACATGCTGCTGTGCAAAGGGACCTGTGGGTCCTTGTGCATGAGACGCAAAAACCCAGTCTGCAGGTGCAACAGGTGATCAAGAAGGCAAATGGGATGTTGGCCTATATCGCAAGGGTGATAGAATATAAAAGCAGAGATGTCTTGCTGCATCTGTACAGGGCATTGGTGAGGCCGCACCTGGAATACTGTGTGCAGTATTGGTCCCCTTATTTGCGGAAGGATATATTGGCCTTGGAGGGAGTGCAGAGAAGCTTCACCAGGTTGATACCTGAGATGAGGCGTGCTGATTATCAGGAGAGACTGAGCAGATTGGGTTTGTACTCGTTGGAATTTAGAAGGCTGAGGGGGGATCTTATAGAGACCTATAAGATAATGAAGGGGCTGGATAGGGTAGAGGTGGAGAGATTATTTCCACTTAGAAAGGAAGCTCGAACTAGAGGGCACAGCCTCAAAATAAAGGGGGGTCAGTTTAGGACAGAGTTGAGGAGGAACTTCTTCTCTCAGAGGGTGGTGAATCTTTGGAATTCTCTGCCCACTGAAGTGGTGGAGGCTACCTCGTTGAATATGTTTAAAATCACGGACAGATGGATTCCTGATCGGTAAGGGAATTAGGGGTTATGGGGATCAGGTGGGTAAGTGGAACTGATCCACTTCAGATCAGCCATGATCTTATTGAATGCGGGGCAGGCTCGAGGGGCTAGATGGCCTACTCCTGCTCATATTTCTTATGTTCTTATCTCAGTCCTAAATGTCCTGTCCCCTTACTCTGTGACTATGCCATGGTTCTCGACACACCCCCCCCCTTCCCCCCCCCCCCCCCCCCCCCCCCCCAGCCGGGGGAAACATCCTTCCTGTATCTACTCAGCTAATCTTTGGGGGTTGGGGAGAGTTATAGAACAAAGAGATCTCGGGGTACATGTTCATAGCTTCTTGACAGTGGAGTCACAGGTGGACAGAGTGGTGAAGAAGGCATTCGGCACGCTTGGTTTCATTGGTCAGAACATTGAATACAGGAGTTGGGACGTCTTGTTGAAGTTGTACAAGACATTGTTAAGGCCACGCTTGGAATACTGTGTACAGTTCTGGTCACCCTATTTTAGAATGGGTATTATTAAACGAAAGAGTGCAAAAACGATTTACTAGGATGCTACCGGGACATGATGGTTTGGGTTTTAAGGAGAGGTTGCACAGACTGGGACTTTTTTCCCTGTCGCCGAGAAGACTGAGGGGTGATTGTATAGAGGTCTATAAAATAATGAGGGGCATGGATCAGCTAGATAGTCACTATCTTCTCCCAAAGGTAGGGGAGTCTAAAACTAGAGGGCATAGGTTTAAGGTGAGAGGGGAGAGATACAAAAGGGTCCAGAGGGCAATTCTTTTCACACAGAGGGTGGTGAGTGTCTGGAATGAGCTGCCAGGGGCAGTAGTAGGGGCGGGTACAATTTTATGTTTTAAAAAGCATTTAGACAGTTACATGGGTAAGATTGGTACAGAGGGATATGGGCGAAACACAGGCAATTGTGATTAGCTTAATGGTAAAAACTGGGCGGCATGGACAAGTTGGGCCAAAGCGCGTTTCCATGCTGTAAACCTCTATGACTCGACCCTGCTGAGCCCTGTAAGAATTGTCCAAGTTTGAGTGACGTCACCTCTCATGCTTCTCAAGTGCATAAAGTAAAAGTCCATTTTCTTTCCTCAGAGGACAATCCCTCCATCCCAGGAATTAATGCAGTGAAATGTCATTGAAGTCCCTCTCGGACAAGAATGTCTTTCCTTAGGTAAGAGGATAAAACTGTACACAACACTCCGTGTGTGGTTTCACCACTAATTCAACCTCTCCCACATCCCCTTGAAGAGTCTACATCCTCCTCACAACTCACACTTCCACCTGCTTTCATGTCATCTGCAAACTCGGAAATATTACATTTGATCCCAAACGTCCAAATCAATGATATGGATTGTGAACAGCTGGGCTCCCGAGTACTGATCCTTGTGATAAGCCGCTGGTCACAGCCTGGCACCCTGAAAATGACCCATTTGTACCCAAGCTCTGTTTTCTGTCCGTTAACCATTTCTCAATCCATGCCAGTATTATCAGGGTAAATACGTTGCATCACGGGGATAGGGCCTGGGTGGGAATGTTGTCAGCGCAGGCTCGATGGGCTGTATGGCCTCCTTCTGCACTGTAGGGATTCTATGATTCTAATATGTACATACGTCAGTGAAGGTGGCAGGGCACTTTGAGAGAGCAGTAAATGAAGTATATGGTATCCCAGCTTTTATTAATGGAGGAATTGAGGACAAGAGTAAGGAGTTCATATTGAACTTGTATAAGACACTCGTTAAGCCTCATCTGGAGACTGTGCCCAGTTCTGGGCACCGTACTTGAGGAGGAATGTGAAGACATTGGAGAGAGTGCAGAGGAGATTCACAAGAATGATTCCAGGGAATAAGATCCGTAGCTACGAGGGTAGATTGGAGAGGTTGGGACTGTTTTCCTTGGAGAAAAGAAGGCTGAGGTGAGACTTGAGAGAGAGATTCAAGATCCTAAGGGTTATCAACAGGTTAAAGAGTGAGAAACTCTTCCCTCTCAAGAGATGGTCATGAACTAGAGGGCACAGTTTCTAAATTATGGGGAAATGGATCAGAAGTGAAGTGAGAAAAAGCACTTCATCAAGAGGGTGTTTGGAATCTGGAACAATCTTCCTGAAAGCCTGTTCCAATATTCAATAAGATCCTGGCTGATCTGTGATCTAACTCTCTGTCTCTTAACCCCTTGGATGAAGAAAAATCTATCAACCCCAGGTTTAAAATGATAACAAGTGACTGAGCATCAATAGCCATTTGCAGAAGATTGTTTCAAACTAACTCCACACCACATCTGGCAATGTTTCCATTTCTACAATTCTAAAATTCTAAACTGAGGCTAACATTCAAATATTCCCAAATCCTGGAGTTCCCAGCCAGCAGAAAAACGTGTTCTTTATCAGCCTCTCTCTTTCCCTCATTAGTTTCAATGTTTGATTAAATCAGCCCCCAACTTAAATTCCAGCGGTTAAGAATAATGTTTAATCTGCACTGTTCATCAAATGTTCCCAACACAAATACTGTAATGGGCTAAATACAGAGTAAAATTCCCTCTGCTCTGTCCAAGGAATGTTTCAGCACAGATTTTTATTTTGAAGTTTAGGGAAAACAGGAATCAAATTGCTCAGCATCCCAGTGTGGCCTCCTGTTTATTTCAATCAGCCCTTCACATTCAAACATGAAGTTGAAGCTTCGAATACTGTCTGTGGCAGCGTTTGTGGATTCAGTTGTTCTCCTGCTTTTTCACTTGTCTGAAGGATTTGAATTATAGACATTGTTTAATCATTCCTTTCTCTCAGCACATGGAACTTGTGAATCTTCAAGGCAGACAATCTCATGTAATTCACAACAAACTGCATCTTTATTCATCCGTCCATTTCCTATCTCTGAATGGATCACACACATTTCCAGAATGCAGGAAGCTCTCAATGGAAACTGCTTCCAATTATTCCCCAATACAATTGTTCGCACTTTACTGTGAACTACATTCCACTGACACTCCCAAAGCAGCCACAGAAAAGTGACTGGTTATTTTAAACACTGAACCTGAACTATTTGAGCTGATGATTGACTCACATTGTACAGAAATGTTGAGTCTGTTTTGATGAGAGTGATCAGATTAACATTGTAACATGAAGACAGCCTCCGTACTGAGATTAACCACATTTACAACAATTCTGCAATATCAGATCCATTGCTGTGTGTATTGTGTGAATTCAGCTGTGAAATATCTGGACATTTGGAGCTTCCACTGTTTCTGTCATTTCATCATTTATTAAAGTACGCTGTTCTATCCCTTTTAAATCTAAGTTGTGTCAAATTACATTTCCCTGCACTGAAACCTCTCCACCAGTATGTCCATGTACAAAATATGAATAACTCTTTGCAATCTGATGTTTCCAGCGATGCTGCTTACAATGCTGTCGAATGTTTTGTGTCATTGGCAAACCAGGATGTGTAGCATTCAGTCACATTAAATGGTCAATAAATATGTCAATACTGTGTATATATTTCACTGTGTGTGTGTGTCTGTGTGTGTGTCTGTGTGTGTGTCTGTGTGTGCGTGTGTCGGTGTGTGTGTGTCTGTGTGTGTGTCTGTGTGTGTGTGTGTCTGTGTGTGTCTGTGTGTGTGTGTCTCTGTGTGTGTGTGTGTCTCTGTGTCTGTGTGTGTGTGTGTCTGTGTGTGTGTGTCTGTGCGTTTGTGTGTCTCTGTGCCTGTGTGTCTGTGTGTGTGTGTCTGTGTGTGTGTGTCTGTGTGTGTGTGTGTGTCTGTCTGTGTGTGTGTCTGTCTGTGTGTGTGTCTGTCTGTGTGTCTGTGCGTGTATGTGTGTGTCTGTGTGTCTCTGTGTGTGTGTGTCTGTGTGTGTGTGTCTGTGTGTGTGTGTCTGTGTGTGTCTCTGTGTGTGTGTGTGTGTGTGAGTGTCAGCATGCATGTGTGTCAATGTATTTGAATCTCAAATATGTGCAGTTAGAGGCCATTTGACCCATCGAGCCTGCTCCCCCACTCAAACAGATCATGACAAACACACACACACAGACGCACACGCACTCACAGAGATACAGACACACACACACACTCAGAGACACACACACACTGACAAAGAGAGAGACACACAGACACTCACGGACACACACACACACAGACACAAACACACACTCACGGACACACACGCACACACGCAGAGAGACACAAACACACACTCACGGACACACACGCACACACGCAGAGAGACACAAACACACACTCACAGACACACATGCACAAAGACACAGAGAGAGACACACACACAGACACACATTCACTCACAGACACACGCAGAGAAACACAATCACACACACAGAAACACACAATGAAATAGACACTTGCACACACTTAGAAACTGTCTCTCTCTCTCTCTCTCACACACACACACACACACACACACACACACACACAAAGAAATACAAAAACATAAGCGCACCGACACTCTCATTCCTATTTCTGTTTTACTCCTCAATGCCCCAACTAAAAAGTACTGGGATCTGAGCTTGAAATGCTGGAACTGATCATGGAGGAACGAGTGGGGCCTAATAGACACTGAGAAGTTAACTTGTGTGTGAATCATAGATTGGGGACAGCACAGGAGGCCATTCAGCCCGTCGAGCCTGGACCGACACACTGCAAGAGCAGTTTCACTATTCCCAATCCTCCACCCTCTCCCCGTAACCCTGTCAATATTTTCCCTTCAGCTTCCCATTCAATTTCCTCTTGATGGAATCTTCTCCCACCTCTGACTCAGGCAGAACATGATGTGGAGATGCCGGCGTTGGACTGGGGTAAACACAGTAAGAAGTTTAACAACATCAGCTTAAAGTCCAACAGCTTTATTTGGTAGCAAAAGCCACACAAGCTTTCGGAGCTCCAAGCCCCTTCTTCAGGTGAGTGGGAATTCTGTTCACAAACAGGGCAGATAAAGACACAGACTCAATTTACATGAATAATGGTTGGAATGCGAATCCTTACAGCGAATCAAGGCAGAACATTCCAGATACCAGCAGTCACTACGTTAAAAACATCTCCTCATCACAGATTCATACAGTGCAGAAGAGACCCTTCGGCCCATCGAGTCTGCACCGACACGTGAGGACCACCTAACATACCGACCTCACCCCATTTACCAGCACTTGGCCCATAGCCCTGAATGTGATGATGTGCCAAGTGCTTATCCAGCTACTTTTTAAAGGATGTGAGGCAACTTGCCTCTGCCAACCTCCCAGGCAGCGCATTCCAGACTGGCACCACCCTGTGGGTAAAACAGATTTTCCTCACATCCCCCCCAAACCTCCTGCCCCTCACCTTGAACCTATGTCCCCTCGTGACTGACCCTTCAACTAAGGGGAACAGCTGCTCCCGATCCACACTCTTCATGTCTCTCATAATCTTGTCCACCTCAATCAGGTCGCCCCCCCAGTCTTCTCTGCTCCAATGAATACAACACAAGCCTACTCAACATCTCATTTTTAATTTTGTTTATTAGTGTCACAAGGAGGCTTGCATTAACACTGTGAAGTTACTGTAATAATTCCCAGATGCCACAATCTGGTGTTCGGTTACACTGAGAGAAAATTTACCACGGCCAATGCACCCTAACCAGCACATCATTCACACTGTGGGAGGAAACCACAGCACCCAGAGGAAAAACACGCAGACACGGAGAGAACGTGCAGACTCCACACAGACAGTGACCTAAGCCGGGAATCGAACCTGGGTCCCTGGCGCTGTGATGCAGCAGTGATAACAACTGTGCCACTGTGTGGCCCACAGCTCTCTTCATAGCTGAAACACTCCAGCTCAGATGCATCCTGGTGAATCTCCTCTGCATCCTGTCCAGTGCATTCACTCCCTTCCTATAATGTGGCGACCAGAACCGCACACAGTACTCCAGCTGTGGCCTCACCAAAGTTTTATACAGCTCCAACATGTCTACCCTGCTTTTGTAATCTATGCCTCGACAGAAAAAGGCAAGTGTTCCGCATGCCTTTTACACCGCTCCACTAACATGCAAATCAGCAAATTAGAAATATTTGGGATGGATGAGTCCTTGGCAGCATGGATTAGAAGTTTGGTAAGAGACAGGAAACAGAGGGGAGGTAGAGATGGGCATTTCTCAGACTGGAGACGAGTTGAAAGTGGTGTTCCCCAGGGATCAGTGTTGGGATCCTTGCTTTTTCTGATTTATATTAACAGCTTAGCGACGGGGGTTGAACGCACAATCTCCAAATTTGCAGATGATGCTGAGCTCGGGAGAAGAGTGAATTGTGAGGATGACACTGAGCGACTTCAGAGGGACATGGACAAGTTGGCCAAATGGGCAGACACCTGGCAGATGAATTTCAATGCAGCGAAATGGGAGGGAATGCATTTAGGTGGAAGAAACATGGGGAGACGATACAGACTCAATGGTACAACGTTGAGGGGACTACAGGAACAGATGGGCCTTGGGTTTCAAGTGATTCATTCTCTGAAGGTGGCCAGGCAAGATGAAACAGTTGTTAAGAAGCCTGATAGGATCCTTGGGTTTATAAAGAGAGGCATAGAGTATAAAAGCAAGGGAGTGATGCTACACCTCTACAAATCATTGGACAGATCACATTCGGAGCACTGTGATCAGTTCTGGGCACCGTATTTAAGGAAGGACGTTAAAGTCCTCGAGAGAGGCAGAGAGAGAGAGAGAGAGTGCAAAGGAGATTCACTCGAATGATTCCAGGAATGAGAAATTTTAGATCCAAGGAAAGATGAGAGAAATTGGCCTTATTCTCCTTGGAGCAGAGAAGATTAAGAGGTGACCTTATCGAGGTGTTCAGAATGATGAACAATGTTGACAGGGTGAAGAAGGATATTCTGTTTCCACTCGTTGGTGTGTCAGTGACGAAGGGGTCACAATTTCAAGCTGGTCAGCAAGGGAGCTGGGAGTGTGATGAGGAGAAACTGCTTTACTCGGAGAGTTGTTGGGATTTGGAATGCGCTGCCTGGGAGAGAGGTGGAGGCAGATTCCATAGGAGGATTCAAAAGAGAGGCGGATACATATTTGAAAGTGATTGCTTTAGGGGGCTAAGGAGACAGGGCTGGAGAATGGGACTCGCTGGGTGGCTCTTCCGGGATCGGGGCAGACATGATGGGCCGAATGGCCTCCTGCTGTTCTGTGATTCGAGAACACCCTTTGTGTGAAGAAGTGTTCCTTAATTTCACTTTGAAAGGGTTTCAGAATATTTTTAATATTTCAGACAATGATCCCAGTCCCAGACTCCACAACCAGCAAGAAACATTTCTCTTTCTCTAACCTATCAGTTTCCATTATTCTCCTGACAACTTGGATCAAATTATCCCTGACACTCCAAAATTCCCGGGAATACAACCCTCGTTTGTGTCTCCATGGCTGCGTCTCTGTCACATTTAAAATACTAATGTTACCTCAGCGAGGAGACAACTCTGTCAGAAATATCTCAGTGCTGCGCTCACATCAAATGGCCCCTGGGAAGAAAGGCCAAATGGCTGCCTGATATTTGTGGATATTTTTCACAGATTCCCAGAGAGGGAGAGGGAGAGATTGAGAGAGGGACAGAAGACACAGAGAGTGAGAAAAAGAAATAAACACAGAATTACCTTGGGCCCATTTAGTTTATATTTTCTCTGCTCTCCTCAACTTCCTGTCCGAACTCCACTTGCCTCCTTCTGCCCTGCAACAATTCTGTGATCCTGTGATGGGATAAACAGACCGAGGGAGGAAATATGAAGGTCTGCAGCATCTTTGAGAGTGGATTAATTGCGGGAATGAGGGATGTGAGCTCCAGGGTGAGGTTGGAGAAACGGGGCTTGTTCCCCTTGAGGGGAGATTTGCTCGAGTTGTACAAGATTAGGACAGGTTTAGATAAAGTCGATAAAGGAAAGCTGTTGCCGTGAGCTGATTGGGTTCAGGGATGACGGGGAGACACAATTTAAAGTTTCAGGAGAGACGCAGTGAGGGAATGTGAGGAAAAACATCTTTCACACACACACAGAGCCTGGGAATGTGTTTGGACACGCGGCCTATGAGGATGGTGGAAGCGGAGATGATGAGTGAATGACAGGGATGGAGAGGTGACACTAGGAGAGGCAATGGCCTAGTGCTATTATCTCCAGACTATTAATCTAGAAACTCAGCGAATGTTCTGGGGACCTGGGTTTGAATCCCACCAATTGGAATTCAATAAAAATATCTGGAATTAAGAATCTACTGGTGACCATGAAACCATTGTCGATTGTCGGAAAAACCCGTCTGGTTCACTAATGTCTTTTAGGGAAGGAAATCTGCCATCCTCACGTGGTCTGGGCTACGTGTGACTCCAGAGCCACAGCAATGCGGTTAACTCTCAACTGCCCGCGAAGAGCAACTCGATGCAATAAATTCTGTTCAGCCAGCGATGCCCGTGTCCCACGAAAGAATTAAAGAAAACTTCAATCAACTCACTCCTGAACCTTCTAAATCCCAGGGATGCAGAATAAATCTCCATCGAAACTGTCCTGTGACACAATACACCACAGAGTTAGAAACACAGTCAATGCCTCTACTTTCTCAGAAGATGAAGGAAATTGGGCATGTCAGCTACAACTCTCACTAACCCATTCTTTCTGGTTACATCACAGCTTGGTCTGGCTCCTGTTCTGCCCAAGACCGCAAGGATCTACAAAAGGTCATGAATGTAGCCCAATCCATCACGCAAACCGGCCTCCCATCCACTGACTCTGTCTACACTTCCCGCTGCCTCGGAAAAGCAGCCAGCATAATGAAGGACCTCACCCACCCCGGACATTCTCTCTTCCACCTTCTTCCGTCGGGAAAAAGATACAAAAGTCTGAGGTCACGTACCAACCCACTCAAGAACAGCTTCTTCCCTGCTGCTGTCAGACTTTTGAATGGACCTACCCTGCATTAAATTGATCTTTCTCTCCACCCTAGCTATGACTGTAACACTACATTCTGCACTCTCTCGCTTCCTTCTCGATGAACAGTATGCTTTGTCTGTATAGCGCACAAGAAACAAGACTTTTCACTGTATACTAATATGATAATAATAAATCAAATCAAAATAATTAATCAAGTCAAAGTATTTACCCTGCTAATCCCCCTAAGACTATGGGGAAAGTTAGCATGGCCAATCCACCGAACCCGCACATCTTTGGGCTGAGAGAAGGAAGAGCGGCACTCGGAGGAAACCCATGCAGATAGTGACCCGAGGCTGGATATGAACTTGTGTCCCTGGTGCTGTGATACAGCAGTGCTAACCACTGGTGCCACCGTGCTGCCCGCTCCTGTTTGGGAGCTTCACCAGGTTGACACCTCATTTTTAAGGGATGCCAGGTTGGCCCCGTGGCTTGATGGTAATGGTTGAGTGGGGAATGAATCATTCTCTGTTATCTGCAGTGTCCTGGACATTGAGAGAAATTGACACTCAGACACATAAAACAACAACCTGCATTGATATAGCACCTTGAACAGAAACGTCCTCAGATGCTTCACAGGAGCCTGGAGTGAAAAATTAGAAGCCGAGTCACAGGCGAGTTTAGGGACAAAAGAATTGCCCCAAAGATCTGGTCAAAAAGGGGTTGTTTTGAGGAAGTGTCTGAATGGTGGAAAGGGAGGTATGAAGACAGAGAGTTTTGGGAAGGAATTCCAGAGTTGGAGCCACACAGTGAACTGCAGACCCCAATGGTGAAAGGATTAAAATGGGGAATGGTCAGGGAGCCAGGATTAAAGGAAAACAGATATCAGAGGATGGTGGGACTGGGGGATATAGGGAGGGCTCATTTACAGAAGACAGGACCAAACTTTAACCACATCTCGTGTGAAGAAGTGCTTCCTAATTTAGAATTGAAAGAAGTTTAGAAGTTTATGTATTAGTGTCACAAGTCGGCTTACATTAACACGGTAATGAAGTTACTGTGAAAATCCCTTAGTCACCAACCTCCGGCGCCTGTTCGGGTAACACTGAGGGAGAATTTAGCATGGCCAATGCACCCTAAACAGCACATCTTTCAGACTGAGGGAGGAAACCGGAGCATCCGGAGGAAACCCACGCAGACACAGGGAGAACATGCGGACTCCGCACAGACAGGAATAAATGAATCTGTTTCTAAGTAACAGGCAGTGACGAGTGGGGTCCCGCAGGGGTCAGTTCTTGGGTCCCAGCTATTCACAAAACACATCAGTGATTTGGATGAGGGAACCAAACGTAATATTCTCAAGTTTGCTGATGAGATGAAACTTGGTGGGAATGTGAGTGATGAGGAGGATGTTAAGAGGCTTCAGGGTGATTTAGACAAGTTGAGTGAGTGGGGAAATACATGGCAGATGCAGAATAATGTGGATAAATGTGACGTTATCCACTTTGGACGGAGGAAGAGAATGGCAGAGTATTAGTTGAATGGTGATAGATTGGGAAATGTTGTACAAAGGGACCTGGGTATCTGAGAACACCAGTCACTGAAAGCAAGCATGCAGCTACAGCAAGCAGTTAGGACGACCAATGGGATGTTGTCCTTCATTGCAAGAGGATTGGAGTAGAAGAGCAAGGATGTCTTACTGCAGCTGGACAGAGCCTCGGTGAGACCACACCTGGAGTCTTGTGTACAGTGTTCCTCTCCTTATCTGAGGAAGGATGTACTTGCCACAGAGGGAGAGCAGTGAATGTTCACCAGACTGATTCCTGGGATGGCAGCATTGATGTCTGAGGGGAGATTGGGTCGGCTGGGCCTGTATTCACTGGAATGTAGAAGAGTGAGCGGGGATCTAATTGAAAGGTATAAAATTCTGACAGTGCTGGACAGGCTGGATACAGGGATATTGTTTCCTCCGGCTGGGGGTGTCTGGAACAAGGGGTCACAGTCTCAGGATACGGGGGAGGCCATTTGGGACTGAGATGAGGGGAAACCTCTTCACTCAGAGGGTGGTGAACCTGTGGAATTCTCTCCCACAGAAAGCTGTGGAGACCAAGTCACTGAATATATTTAAGAAGGAAAGAGATAGATTTCTAGACTCTAAAGGTGTCGAGGTGTATGGGGAGAGCGCTGGGGTATGGCATTGAGACAGAGGATCGGCCATGATAGTGTTGAATGGTGGGTCAGGCTCGAAGGGCTGAATGGCCTCCTCCTCCTCCTATTTTCTGTGTTGATGTGACCGCCCCAAGTCTCTTTGGGCCTCCACTCTTTCCAGCCTTTCCCCATTCATAAAGCAATCTGTTCTATCCTTTTTAAAGTGGGTGACCACACAATTGTCTCCAATGAAATCCATCTTTCACTCTTTGAACCATTCAGTTAAGACAATTTACTTTCGGGCAGCATGGTGGCACAGTGGTTCGTACTGCTGCCTCACAGCGCCAGGGACCCGGGTTCAATTCCAGCCTCGGGTGACTGCGTGGAGTTTGCACATTCTCCCCGTGTCTGCGTGGGTTTCCTCCGGGTGCTCTGGTTACCTTCCACACTCGCAAGATATATAGGTTAGATGGATTAGCAATGGGGTTATGGGGATAGGGCTGGGGTGAGGGCCTGGGGAAGATACTCTGTCATCAAGTCTGTGCAGACTCAATGAGCTGAATGGCCTCTTATGCTGTGGAATACCTCTTTGCCATTTGAAGCTTCTGCTTTCCTCCCACACTCCAAAGATGTGCGGGTGGAGTTAATTGGCAGTGCTCAATTGCCCCTTAGTGTTAGGGGGATTCAGGCCTGGGTGGTATTGTTGTCGGGGGCAGGCTTGATGGACCAAAGGACCTCCTTCTGCACTTTAGGGAATCTATGATGAACGGCATGGTGGCACAGTGGTGAGCACAGCACCAAGAACCCAGGTTCAATTCCAGCCTCAGCTCGCTGTCAGTGTAGAGTTCTCCCAGTGTCTGCGTGGGTTTCCTCCGGGTGCTCCAGTTTCCTCCCACAGTCCAAACATGTGCGGGTAAGGTGGATTGGCCATGATAAATTGACCTTAGTGTCAGGGGATTAACAGGGTAAATATATGGGGTTACGGGAATCGGGCCTGGGTGGGATTGTGGTCGATGCAGACCCGATGGGCCGAATGGTCTGCCCTTTAGGGATTCTATGATTCTAGGATCTCAAATCATTGATAAATACGATGAAACTGAGACAGACACGGGGGCTTTGCAGCAGCAGGCAGAATGGGAATCATTGCATCCTGCACCGAGTTTTATTACACAACCAATTTCAGAAAATTCACAACTCTAATTCACAACAGCAAAGTGTGGGATTGCAAACTTGGAATTATTAGCCCAGCACTAAAGTTTAAAAGCTAAACACTGACATTCGGAAACAGGAGATGGCCTCACATCTTCAATTCTGTGATTGTCCCCCATCTCCTGCTCTGAATATTACAATATCTCTGCCCCCTTCATGCGTCTGCAGACTTTGAAAGTTACTCAGACATCGGTGAAACTAGTCTTTATCTCGGGGCATTTCCTGTGAAATATGCACCTTCTGCAACGAGACACAATCTAATTGACGCTTTCTGATACAATCTGAATCTCCTTTCAAACAACCTCCCAACCCCACTGTGCAGGAATGTCACCTTTTGTCACATTCCCAAACACAATTGTTGACACTTTATCAGGCGGGAAAAGTAGATTCAACTGACAGATTCTGAGCACCAGGCTGAATCTTTAAGATGTAAAAATGAACTGAAAGCCCAGGTCTCTCTGTTCCTGCATCCATTTTAACATTGACCCATTGATTTTAAATTGCTTCTCCTGTATAAAAATATCATCTATCAACCTCAGATTTAAACATTAATAAGTGACTGAGCATCAACTGCGAATTATAGAAGGTCGTTCCAAACTAATATCACAGCTGGTGTGGCAAAGTATTTCTGAATTCCACTCCTACAAGTCTAAAATCCTCAACATTGTTTGAAATCCAATGTCCCCAAGTCCTGGACTCCCCAACCAGCAGGAAAAGTTGTTCTTTATCAGTCCTCTCCATTCCCCTTATTATCTTGAAGTGTTTGATCCAATCATCCCGTAGCCTAAATTCCAGCATTACAGAGTAACACTTCAACTACACTTTTCAACAAACAATCCCAAACCAAATACAGAACAGGGTTCATAGAATCCTGCAGTGCAGGAGGCCATTCGGCCCATCGAGTCTGCACTGACCACAATCCCACCCAGGCCCCATCCCTATAATCCCATACATTTACCTCAGCTAATCCTCCTGACACTAAGGGACAATTTAGCTTGGCCAATCCACCTAACCTGTACACCTGATAGAAGTCTGCCAGATTATGAGGGGCATGGACAGAGTGGATAGTCAGAAGCTTTTTCCCAGGGTGGAAGAGTTATTACTCGGGGGCAGAGGTTTAAGGTGCGAGGGGCAAGGTTTAAAGGAGATGTGGGAGGAAAGTTTTTTTACACAGAGTGTGGTGGGTGCCTGGAACTCGTTGCCGGGGGAGGGAGTGGAAACGGATATGATAGTGACTTTTCAAGGGCGTCTTGACAAAGACATGAATAAGATGGGAATGGAGGGATATGGTCCCCGGAAGGGTAGGGGGTTTTAGTTCAGTCAGGCAGCATGGTCGGTGCAGGGTTGGAGAGCCGAAAGACCTGTTCCCATGCTGTAATTTTCTTTGTTCTATCTTTGGAGTGTGGGATGAAACCGGAGCACCCGGAGGAAACCCACACAAACACGGGAAGGACGTTCAAACTCCAGTCAGAAAGTGACCCATGCTGGGAATCGAAGGCGGGTCCCTGGCACTGTGAGGAAGCAGTGCTAACCCCTGCATCACTGTGCCACCCCCAAATTGAAAACTTGGGTTCAAATTCAAGACAGCCGCAAATTCACTTTGAGAAAAGTTCCCTCTGCTGTGTCAAAGGAATTTTTAATTGAGGACTTTTATTTCTGGGAAAACTGAACTCACATTGAACAGCATCCCAGTGTGGGATTTAAACTCTAGTTTGTTTCAGTCATGGGGAGAGAGATGGAGCGAGAGGGAGAGATACAGATACAGAGGCAGAGAGACACACAAACAGGATGGGATAGTGCTGTACATGTTTCAGAGCTGACACTGAGACACACACGAGATGTACAATCGCAGATCAGAGTGAATCATTCTCTGTTACCTGCAGTGTCCTGGACATGGACAGAAGCTGACACTCAGACACACACAACAACAACTTGCATTTATATAGCACCTTGGACAGTATTATCCCAAGATGCTTCACACTCCCAGGACAGGTACAGCACAGGGTTAGATACAGAGTAAAGCTCCCTCTGCACTGTCCACATCAAACACGACCAGGACAGGTAGAGAACGGGCTTAGATACAGAGTAAAGCTCCCTCTACACTGTCCCCATCAAACACTCCCAGGACAGGTACAGCACGGGGTTCGATACAGAGTAAAGCTTCCTCTACGCTGTCCCCATCAAACACTGCCAGGACAGATACAGCCCGGGATTAGATACAGAATAAAGATCCCTCTACACTATCCCCATCAAACACTCCGAGGACAGGTACAGCACGGGGTTAGATACAGAGTAAAGCTCCCTCTGCACTGTCCACATCAAACACGACCAGGACAGGTAGAGCACGGGCTTAGATACAGAGTAAAGCTCCCTCTACACTGTCCCCATCAAACACTCCCAGGACAGGTACAGCACGGGGTTAGATACAGAGTAAAGCTCCCTCGACACTGTCCCCATCAAACACTCCCAGGACAGGTACAGCACTAGGTTAGATACAGAGTAAAGCTCCCTCTACACTGTCCCCATCAAACACTCCCTGGACAGGTACAGCACAGGGTTAGATACAGAGTAAATCTCCCTCTGCACTGTCCCCATCAAACACTCCCAGGACAGGTACAGCACGGGGTTAGATACAGAGTAAAGCTCCCTCTGCACTGTCCCCCATCAAACACTCGCAGGACATGTACAGAGTAAAGCTCCCTCTACACTGTCCACATCAAACACGACCAGGACAGGAAGAGCACGGGGTTAGGTACAGAGTAAAGTTCCCTCTACACTGTCCCTATTAAACACTCCCAGGACAGGTACAGCACGGGGTTAGATACAAAGTATAGCTCCCTCGACACTGTCCCCTTCAATCACTCCCAGGACAAGTACAGCATGGGCTATGTACAGGGTAAAGCTCCCTCTGCACTGTCCCCATCAAACACTCCCTGGACAGGTACAGCACGGGGTTAGATACAGAGTAAAGCTCCCTCGACACTGTCCCCATCAAACAATCCCAGGACAGGTACAACAAGGGGTTAGATACAGAGTAAAGCTCCCTCTACACTGTCCCCATGAAACACACCCAGGACAGGTGCAGCACGGGATTAGATACAGAGTAAATCTCCCTCTACACTGTCCCACATCAAACATTCCCAGGATTGATACAGCATGGAGTTAGACACAGAGTAAAGCTCCCTCGACACTGTCCCCAAAAAACACTCCCAGGAAAGGTACAGCACGGGGTTCGATACAGAGTAAAGCTCCCTCTACACTATCCCCATCAAACACTCCCAGGACTGGTACAGCACGGGGTTAGATACAGAGTAAAGCTCCCTCGACACCGTCCGCATCAAACACTCCCAGGTCAGATACAGCACGGGGTTAGATACAGAGTAAAGCTCCCTCGACACTGTCCCCATCAAAGACACCCAGGACAGTTACAGAACGGGGTTAGATACAGAGTAAAGCTCCCTCTTCACTGTCCCACATCAAACATTCCCAGGATTGATACAGCATGGAGTTAGACACAGAGTAAAGCTCCCTCGACACTGTCCCCAAAAAACACTCCCAGGACAGGTACAGCACGGGTTTCGATACAGAGTAAAGCTCCCTCTACGCTGTCCCCATCAAACACTGCCAGGACAGATACAGCCCGGGATTAGATACAGAATAAAGATCCCTCTACACTATCCCCATCAAACACTCCGAGGAAAGGTACAGCACGGGGTTAGATACAGAGTAAAGCTCCCTCTACACTGTCCTCATCAAACACTCCCAGGACAGGTACAGCACGGGGTTAGATACAGAGTAAAGCTCCCTCCACACTGTCTCCATCAAACACTCCCAGGACAGGTACAGCACGGGGTTCGATACAGAGTAAAGCTCCCTCTACGCTGTCCCCATCAAACACTCCCAGGACAGGTACAGCACGGGGTTAGATACAGAGTAAAGCTCCCTCTAAACTGTCCCCACCAAACACACTCAGGACAGGTACAGCACGGGGTTAGATACAGAGTAAAGCTCCCTGTACAGTGTCCCCATGAAACACACCCAGGACAGATACAGCACGGGATTAGATACAGAGTAAAGCTCCCTCTACACTGTCCCCATCAAACACACCCAGGACAGATACAGCACGGGATTAGATACAGAGTAAAGCTCCCTGTACACTGTCCCCATGAAACACACTCAGGACAGGTGCAGCACGGGATTAGATACAGAGTAAAGCTCCCTCTACACTGTCCCCATCAAACGCTCCCAGGACAGGTACAGCACGGGGTTAGATACAGAGTAAAGCTCCCTCTACACTGTCCCCATCAAACACTCCCACGACAGAGACAGCACGGGGTTAGATCCAGAGTAAAGCTCCCTCTACACTGTCCCCTTCAAACACTCCCAGGACAGGTACAGCACGGGGTTAGATACAGAGTACAGCTCCCTGTAAACTGTCCTCACCAAACACACTCAGGACAGGTACAGCATGGGGTTAGATACAGAGTAAAGCTCCCTCGACTCCGTCCCCATCAAACACTCCCAGGACAGGTACAGCACGGGGTTAGATACAGAGTAAAGCTCCCTCTGCACTGTCCCCTTCAAACACTCCCTGGACAGGTACAGCACGGGGTTAGAAAGATAGAGAAGCTCCCTCTCCACTGTCCCCATCAAACACACTCAGGACAGGTGCAGCACGGGGTTAGATACAGAGTAAAGCTCCCACTACACTGTTCCCATCAAACACTCCCAGGACAGATACAGCACGGGGTTAGATACAAAGTAAAGCTCACTCTACACTGTCCCCTTCAAACACTCCCAGGACAGGTACAGCACGGGGATAGATACAGAGTAAAGCTCCCTCTACACTGTCCGCATCAAACACTCCCAGGACAGGGACAGCACGGTGTTAGATACAGAGTGAAGCTCCCTCGACACTGTCCCCATCAAACTCTCCCAGGACAGGTACAGCACGGTGTTAGATACAGAGTAAAGCTCCCTCGACACTGTCCCCATCAAACACACCCAGGACAGAGACAGCCCGGGATTAGATACAGAGTAAAGCTCCCTGTACACTGACCCCATGAAACTCACTCAGGACAGGTGCAGCACGGGGTTAGATCCAGAGTAAAGCCCCCTCTACACTGTCCGCATCAAACACTCCCAGGACAGGGACAGCACGGGGTTAGATACAGAGTAAAGCTCCCTCGACACTGTCCCCATCAAACACTCGCAGGACAGGTACAGCACGGGGTTAGATACAGAGTAAAGCTCCCTCTACACTGTCCCCTTCAAACACTCCCAGGACAGGTACAGCACGGGACGAGATACAGAGTAAAGCTCCCTCTACACTGTCCCCTTCAAACACTCCCAGGACAGGTACAGCACGGGGTTAGATCCAGAGTAAAGCTCCCTCTACACTGTCCCCTTCAAACACGCCCAGGACAGGTACAGCTCGGGGTTAGATACAGAGTAAAGCTCCCACTACACTGTTCCCATCAAACACTCCCAGGACAGATACAGCACGGGGTTAGATACAGAGTAAAGCTCCCTCTACACTGTCCCACATCAAACACTCCCAGGATTGATACAGCATGGAGTTAGACACAGGGTAAAGCTCCCTCTACACTGTCCCCATCAAACACTCCCAGGACAGGGACAGCACGGTGTTAGATACAGAGTAAAGCTCCCTCGACACTGTCCCCCATCAAACACTCCCAGGACAGATACAGCACGGGATTAGATACAGAGTAAAGCTCCCTCTACACTGTCCGCATCAAACACTCCCAGGACAGGGAGAGCACGGTGTTAGATACAGAGTAAAGCTCCCTCGACACTGTCCCCATCAAACACTCCCAGGACCGGGACAGCACGGTGTTAGATACAGAGTAAAGCTCCCTCGACACTGTCCCCATCAAACACACCCAGGACAGAGACAGCACGGGATTAGATACAGAGTAAAGCTCCCTGTACACTGACCCCATGAAACACACTCAGGACAGGTGCAGCACGGGGTTAGATACAGAGTAAAGCTCCCTCGACACTGTCCCCATCAAACACTCACAGGACAGGTACAGCACGGGGTTAGATCCAGAGTAAAGCTCCCTCGACACTGTCCGCATCAAACACTCCCAGGACAGGGACAGCACGGGGTTAGAAACAGAGTAAAGCTCCCTCGACACTGTCCCCATCAAACACTCGCAGGACAGGTACAGCACGGAGTTAGATACAGAGTAAAGCTCCCTCTACACTGTCCCGTTCAAACACTCCCTGGACAGGTACAGCACGGGGTTAGATCCAGAGTAAAGCTCCCTCTACACTGTCCCCATCAAACACTCACAGGACAGGTACAGCACGGGACTAGTTACAGAGTAAAGCTCCCTCCACACTGTCCCCTTCAAACACTCCCAGGACAGGTACAGCACGGGGTTAGATACAGAGTAAAGCTCCCACTACACTGTTCCCATCAAACACTCCCAGGACATATACAGCATGGGGTTCGATACAGAGTAAAGCTCCCTCGACACTGTCCCACATCAAACACTCCCAGGATTGATACAGCATGGAGTTAGACACAGAGTAAAGCTCCCTCGACACTGTCCCCAAAAAACACTCCCAGGACAGGTACAGCACGGGGTTCGATACAGAGTAAAGCTCCCTCTACACTGTCCCCTTCAAACACTCCCAGGACAGGTACAGCACGGGGTTAGATCCAGAGTAAAGCTCCCTCTACACTGTCCCCATCAAACACTCCCAGGACAGGGACAGCACAGGGTTAGGTACAGAGTAAAGCTCCCTCAACACGGGTCCCCTTCAAACACTCCCAGGACAGTTTGAGCACGGGGCGAGATACAGAGTAAAGCTCCCTCTCCAATGTCCCCATCAAACACTCCCAGGATAGGTACAGCACGGGGTTAGATACAGTGTAAAGCTCCCTCCATACTGTTCCCATCAAACACTCCCAGGACAGGTGCAGCACGGGGTTAGATACAGAGTAAAGCTCCCTCTACACTGTCCCCTTCAAACACTCCCAGGACAGGTACAGCACGGGGTTAGATACAGAGTAAAGCTCCCTCTACACTGTCCCCCATCAAAACACTCCCAGGATTGATACAGCATGGAGTTAGATACAGAGTAAATCTCCCTCTACACTGTCGCCATTAAATACTCCCAGGACAGATACAGCAAGGCTTTCGATGCAGAGTAAAGCTGCCTCGACACTCCCCTTCATACACTCCCAGGACAGATACAATGTTGAAGTTAACTGTCTGTCTGTTTCATTTCCATCTCCTCTGCACCCGCTCTCGAACACAAATAATTGTCTGGTAGAAAGTGAGAAGGAGCCTCGACAGAGAGGTTGGGAAGGATTGAATGGAGAGAGGCAGAAACCCTCAACACATTTCAAAACTACACTGATTCCCACTTGAAGGAATAACTTCTCCACCCCAACACTATCCCGTCATTCTCGATAAGCCCATGCTGCCCGTGTTCTGTGATAAATTACACGCAAGTGAAAAGATTATTTTAAATAGTGGGGTTACATTTGCCACCCCCCAATCTGTAGGAACTGCTCCAGAGTCTATAGAATTTTGGAAGATGACCAGCAATGCATCCAATATTTCCAGCGCCGCTTCCTTTAATACTCTGGGATGTAGATTACCAGGCCCTGGGGATTTGTCAGCCTTTAACCCCATTCATTCCCCCAGCACCATTTTCTTACTCATACTGATTTCCTTCAATTCAATTCCACACTCTCACTAAACCATTGGTTCCCTAACATTTCTGCCAGGTTATCTGTGCCTCTTTTGTGAAGACAGAACCAAAGTATACGTTCAATTCTGCTGCCATTTCTTTGCTCCCCATTATAATTTCCCCGGAGAGATGGAGAGAGGCAGAGTCACTGAGAGATAGGGGTGAGATAGTAATGCAGAGAGTAACAGTGAGATATTCAGGTTGGCAAGCAGCTAATAGTGGGGTACAACAAGGATCACTCCAAAGCCACAGATATTGCCTCATGTTGCCGCTGTCGCCATTTACCTTAAATCAGCATCCTCTGCTTTCCAAGCTTTCCCCCAATGTGCCGATTATCTCAAAGCCGATCCTCTCAGTCCCGGGACGTCACTGCAGGAGTTCCTCAGGGTGAGTGTCCGAGGCCCCAACCATCTTCAGCTGCTCCATCACTGACCTTCCCTCCATAGGTGAGATGTTCGCTGATGATCGCAGCATTCACAACTCCTCAGATTGTGAAATAGTCAATGCCGGAATACTGAGCAGGACAGGCAGCATCTGTGTAAAGAGAAGCAGATTCTGGGACTGGGGGACTGAGAGACAGGAAGATAGTGAAACACACACACACACACACACATAGATACACGCACAGTCTCACACACACACAGATAGAGAACAGTCCCACAGTCTCACTCACAATATCCTAATCCCCCTGGCATTAAGGGGCAATTTATCACGGCCAATCAACCTAACGCACGCATCTTTGGAGTGTGGGAGGAAACCGGAGCACCCGGAGGAAACCCACGCAGACACGGGGAGAACGTGCAAACTCCACACAGACAGTGACCCGAGACCAAAATTGAACCCGGGTCCGTTGCACTGTGAGGCAGCAGAGCTAACCACTGTGACACCCATGTTGGCCTTCATTGCAAGAGGATTATCATAGCGCGCAAGAAACAAGACTTTTCACTGTATACTAATATGATAAGAATAAATCAAATCAAAATAATTAATCAAGTCAAAGTATTTACCCTGCTAATCCCCCTAAGACTATGGGGAAAGTTAGCATGGCCAATCCACCGAACCCGCACATCTTTGGGCTGAGAGAAGGAAGAGCGGCACTCGGAGGAAACTAATGCAGATAGTGACCCGAGGCTGGATATGAACTTGTGTCCCTGGTGCTGTGATACAGCAGTGCTAACCACTGGTGCCACCGTGCTGCCCGCTCCTGTTTGGGAGCTTCACCAGGTTGACACCTCATTTTTAAGGGATGCCAGGTTGACCCCGTGGCTTGATGGTAATGGTTGAGTGGGGAATGAATCATTCTCTGTTACCTGCAGTGTCCTGGACATTGAGAGAAACTGACACTCAGACACATAAAACAACAACCTGCATTGATATAGCACCTTGAACAGAAACGTCCTCAGATGCTTCACAGGAGCCTGGAGTGAAAAATTAGAAGACGAGTCACAGGCGAGTTTAGGGACAAAAGAATTGCCCCAAAGATCTGGTCAAAAAGGGGTTGTTATTAGGAAGTGTCTGAATGGTGGAAAGGGAGGTATGAAGACAGAGAGTTTTGGGAAGGAATTCCAGAGTTGGAGCCACACAGTGAACTGCAGACCCCAATGGTGAAAGGATTAAAATGGGGAATGGTCAGGGAGCCAGGATTAAAGGAAAACAGATATCAGAGGATGGTGGGACTGGGGGATATAGGGAGGGCTCATTTACAGAAGACAGGACCAAACTTTAACCACATCTCGTGTGAAGAAGTGCTTCCTAATTTAGAATTGAAAGAAGTTTAGAAGTTTATGTATTAGTGTCACAAGTCGGCTTACATTAACACGGTAATGAAGTTACTGTGAAAATCCCTTAGTCGCCACACTCCGGCGCCTGTTCGGGTAACACTGAGGGAGAATTTAGCACAGCCAATGCACCCTAAACAGCACATCTTTCAGACTGAGGGAGGAAACCGGAGCATCCGGAGGAAACCCACGCAGACACAGGGAGAACATGCGGACTCCGCACAGACAGGAATAAATGAATCTTTTTCTAAGTAGCAGGCAGTGACGAGTGGGGTCCCGCAGGGGTCAGTAATGGGTCCCAGATATTCACAAAACACATCAGTGATTTGGATGAGGGAACCAAACGTAATATTCTCAGGTTTGCTGATGAGACGAAACTTGGTGGGAATGTGAGTGATGAGGAGGATGTGAACAGGCTTCGGGGTGATTTAGACAAGTTGATTGAGTGGGGAAATACATGGCAGATGCAGAATAATGTGGATAAATGTGACGTTATCCACTTTGGACGGAGGAAGAGAATGGCAGAGTATTAGTTGAATGGTGATAGATTGGGAAATGTTGTACAAAGGGACCTGGGTATCTGAGAACACCAGTCACTGAAAGCAAGCATGCAGCTACAGCAAGCAGTTAGGACGACCAATGGGATGTTGTCCTTCATTGCAAGAGGATTGGAGTAGAAGAGCAAGGATGTCTTACTGCAGCTGGACAGAGCCTCGGTGAGACCACACCTGGAGTCTTGTGTACAGTGTTCCTCTCCTTATCTGAGGAAGGATGTACTTGCCACAGAGGGAGAGCAGTGAATGTTCACCAGACTGATTCCTGGGATGGCAGCATTGATGTCTGAGGGGAGATTGGGTCGGCTGGGCCTGTATTCACTGGAATGTAGAAGAGTGAGCGGGGATCTAATTGAAAAGTATAAAATTCTGACAGTGCTGGACAGGCTGGATACAGGGATATTGTTTCCTCCGGCTGGGGGTGTCTGGAACAAGGGGTCACAGTCTCAGGATATGGGGGAGGCCATTTGGGACTGAGATGAGGGGAAACCTCTTCACTCAGAGGGTGGTGAACCTGTGGAATTCTCTCCCACAGAAAGCTGTGGAGACCAAGTCACTGAATATATTTAAGAAGGAAAGAGATAGATTTCTAGACTCTAAAGGTGTCGAGGTGTATGGGGAGAGCGCTGGGGTATGGCATTGAGACAGAGGATCGGCCATGATAGTGTTGAATGGTGGGTCAGGCTCGAAGGGCTGAATGGCCTCCTCCTCCTCCTATTTTCGATGTTGATGTGACCGCCCCAAGTCTCTTTGGGCCTCCACTCTTTCCAGCCTTTCCCCATTCATAAAGCAATCTGTTCTATCATTTTTAAAGTGGGTGACCACACAATTGTCTCCAATGAAATCCATCTTTCACTCTTGGAACCATTCAGTTAAGACATTTCACTTTAGGGCGGCACGGTGGCACAGTGGTTCGTACTGCTGCCTCACAGCGCCAGGGACCCGGGATCAATTCCAGCCTCAGCTCGCTGTCTGTGTAGAGTTCTCCCAGTGTCTGCGTGGGTTTCCTCCGGGTGCTCCAGTTTCCTCCCACAGTCCAAACATGTGCGGGTCAGGTGGATTGGCCATGATAAATTGACCTTAGTGTCAGGGGATTAACAGGGTAAATAGATGGGATTACGGGAATCGGGCCTGGGTGGGATTGTGGTCGATGCAGACTCGATGGGCCGAATGGTCTGCCCTTTAGGGATTCTATGATTCTAGGATCTCAAATCATTGATAAATACGATGAAACTGAGACAGACACGGGGGCTTTGCAGCAGCAGACAGAATGGGAATCATTGCATCCTGCACCGAGTTTTATTACACAACCAATTTCAGAAAATTCACAACTCTAATTCACAACAGCAAAGTGTGGGATTGCAAACTTGGAATTATTAGCACAGGACTAAAGTTTAAAAGCTAAACACTGACATTCGGAAACAGGAGATGGCCTCACATCTTCAATTCTGTGATTGTCCCCCATCTCCTGCTCTGAATATTACAATATCTCTGCCCCCTTCATGCGTCTGCAGACTTTGAAAGTTACTCAGACATTGGTGAAACTAGTCTTTATCTCGGGGCGTTTCCTGTGAAATATGCGCGTTCTCCAAAGAGACACAATCTAATTGACGCTTTCTGATACAATCTGAATCTCCTTTCAAACAACCTCCCAACCCCACTGTGCAGGAATGTCACCTTTTGTCACATTGTTGACACTTTATCAGGAGGGAAAAGTAGATTCAACTGACAGATTCTGAGCCCCAGGTTGAATCTTTAAGATGTAAAACTGAACTGAAAGCCCAGGTCTCTCTGTTCCTGCATCCATTTTAACATTGACCCATTGATTTTAAATTGCTTCTCCTGTATAAAAATATAATCTATCGACCTCAGAGTTAAACATTAATAAGCGACTGAGCATCAACTGCGAATTATAGAAGGTAGTTCCAAACTAATATCACAGCTGGTGTGGCAAAGTGTTTCTGAATTCCACTCCTACAAGTCTAAAATCCTCAACATTGTTTGAAATCCAATGTCCCCAAGTCCTGGACTCCCCAACCAGCAGGAAAAGTTGTTCTTTATCAGTCCTCTCCATTCCCCTTATTATCTTGAAGTGTTTGATCCAATCATCCCGTAGCCTAAATTCCAGCATTACAGAGTAACACTTCAACTACACTTTTCAACAAACAATCCCAAACCAAATACAGAACAGGGTTCATAGAATCCTGCAGTGCAGGAGGCCATTCGGCCCATCGAGTCAGCACTGACCACAATCCCACCCAGGCCCCATCCCTATAATCCCACACATTTACCTCAGCCACTCCTCCTGACACTAAGGGACAATTTAGCTTGGCCAATCCACCTAACCTGTACACCTGATAGAAGTCTGCCAGATTATGAGGGGCATGAACAGAGTGGATAGTCAGAAGATTTTTCCCAGGGTGGAAGAGTTATTACTCGGGGGCATAGGTTTAAGGTGCGAGGCGCAAGGTTTAAAGGAGATGTGGGAGGAAAGTTTTTTTACACAGAGGGTGGTGGGTGCCTGGAACTCGTTGCCAGGGGAGGGAGTGGAAACGGATACGATAGTGACTTTTCAAGGGCGTCTTGACAAAGACATGAATAAGATGGGAATGGAGGGATATGGTCCCCGGAAGGGTAGGGGGTTTTAGTTCAGTCAGGCAGCATGGTCGGTGCAGGATTGGAGAGCCGAAAGACCTGTTCCCGTGCTGTAATTTTCTTTGTTCTATCTTTGGAGTGTGGGATGAAACCGGAGCACCCGGAGGAAACCCACACAAATATGGGAAGGACGTTCAAACTCCAGTCAGAAAGTGACCCATGCTGGGAATCGAAGGCGGGTCCCTGGCACTGTGAGGAAGCAGTGCTAACCCCTGCATCACTGTGCCACCCCCATATTGAAAACTTGGGTTCAAATTCAAGACAGCCGCAAATTCACTTTGAGAAAAGTTCCCTCTGCTGTTGAAAGGAATTTTTAATTGAGGATTTTTATTTCTGGGAAAACTGAACTCACATTGAACAGCATCCCAGTGTGGGATTTAAACTCTCGTTTGTTTCAGTCATGGGGAGAGAGATGGAGCGAGAGGGAGAGATACAGATACAGAGGCAGAGAGACACAGATTCAGGATGGGATAGCGCTGTACATGTTTCAGAGCTGACACTGAGACACACACGGGATGTACAATCGCAGACCAGAGTGAATCATTCTCTGTTACCTGCAGTGTCCTGGACATGGACAGAAGCTGACACTCAGACACACACAACAACAACTTGCATTTATATAGCACCTTGAACAGTATCATCCCAAGATGCTTCACAGGAGCCTTAATGTGAGAAATTTGACCCCGAGTCACAGGAGAGTTTAGGGTCACATGTCCCAAAGGTTTGGCCAGATGGTTTTTACGAACTATTTTAATTGGAGGAAAAGGAGGTATTAAAATGGAGAAAACCAATCTGCTTCACTCATGTCCTTTATGGGAGGAAATCTGCCGTCCTTACCTGGTCGGGCCTACATGTGACTCCAGCCTCACAGCAATGTGGTTGACTCTTAGATGCTGTTTGAAATGGCCTAGCAAGCCACTCAGTTCATGAGCAATTAGGGACGAGGAGTAAACACTGGCAGAACCAGCCAGGCCCACATCCCATGGATGTATTTGAGTAAAACGTTCAGGGAAGGAATTCCAGAGTTGGAGCCCACGCAGATGAAGACACAGCTCCCAATGGGGAAACGATTCAAATTGTGGATGGTCACGGAGCCAGAATGAAAGGAAAACAGATATGGGAGGATGGTGGGACTGGAGGAGGTGGATAAACAGCAAGAAACATTTCTCTCTCTCTGTGCTATCAGTTTCCATTATTCTCCTGACAACTTGGATCAAATTGTCCCTGACACTCCAAAATTCCTGGGAATACAGCCCTCGTTTGTGTCTCCATAGCTGCGTATCTGTCACATTTAAAATACTAACGTTACTTTAGTGAAGAGACAACTCTGTCAGAAATATCTCAGTGCTGCGTTCACACGAAATGGCCACTGGGAAGAAACGCCAAATGGCTGCCTGATATTTGTGGATATTTTTCACGGAATCCCAGAAAGGGAGAGATGGACAGAAGACACAGAGACAGAGAGTGAGAAAAAGAGAGAGACACAGATTGATGGAGGTATAAAAGCTTTCCCTTTACCTGCACATGATTTAACTTGTTCCCAGTTGGTTTATGGTTTCTCTCCTCAACTTATTATCCAAAGTGCATCACTTCACATTTCTCAGTGTTGAAGTTAACTGTCTGTCCGTTTCATTTCAATCTCCTCTGCACCCGCTCCCGAACACAAATAATTGTCTGGTAGAAAGTGAGAAGGAGCCTCGACAGAGAGGTTGGGAAGGATTGAATGGGGAGAGGCAGAAACCCTCAACACATTTCAAAACTATACTGATTTCCACTTGAAGGAATAACTTCTCCACCCGAACACTATCCCGTCATTCTCGATAAGCGCATGCTGCCCGTGTTCTGGGATAAATTACACGCAAGTGAAAAGATTATTTTAAATAGTGGGGTTACATTTGCCACCCCCCAATCTGTAGGAACTGCTCCAGAGTCTATAGAATTTTGGAAGATGACCAGCAATGCATCCAATATTTCCAGCGCCGCTTCCTTTAATACTCTGGGATGTAGATTATCAGGCCCTGGGGATTTGTCAGCCTTTAACCCCATTCATTCCCCCAGCACCATTTTCTTACTAATACTGATTTCCTTCAATTCAATTCCACACTCTCACTAAACCATTGGTTCCCTAACATTTCTGCCAGGTTATCTGTGCCTCTTTTGTGAAGACAGAACCAAAGTATATGTTCAATTCTTCTGCCATTTCTTTGCTCCCCATTATAATTTCCCCGGAGAGATGGAGAGAGGCAGAGTCACTGAGAGATAGGGATGAGATAGTAATGCAGAGAGTAACAGTGAGATATTCAGGTGGGCAAACAGCTAATAGTGGGGTACAACAAGGATCACTCCAAAGCCACAGATATTGCCTCACGTTGCCGCTGTCGCCATTTACCTTAAATCAGCATCCTCTGCTTCCCAACCTTTCCCCCAATGTGCCGATTATCTCAAAGCTGATCCTCTCAGTCCCGGGACATCACGGCAGGAGTTCCTCAGGGTGAGTGTCCGAGGCCCCACCATCTTCAGCTGCTCCATCACTGACCTTCCCTCCATAGGTGAGATGTTCGCTGATGATCGCACCATTCACAACTCCTCAGATTGTGAAATAGTCAATGCAGAAATACTGACAGATTCTGAGCCCCAGGTTGAATCTTTAAGATGGAAAAATGAACTGAAAGCCCAGGTCTCTCTGTTCCTGCAAGTATTTTAACATAGACCCATCGATTTTAAATTGCTTCTCCTGTGTGTAAAATACCATCTATCAACTTCAGGTTTGAACATTAATAAGCGACTGAGCATCAACTGTGAATTATAGAAGGTAGTTCCAAAAAAATATCACACCTGGTGTGGCAAAGTGCTCCTGAATTTCACTCCGATAAGTCTAAAACCCTAAACATTGTCTAAAATCCAATGTCCCCCAAGTCCTGTCCCCATCAAACACTCCCAGTACAGATACAGCACAGGGTTAGGTACAGAGTAAAGCTCCCTCGACACTGTCCCCATTAAACACACCCAGGACAAATACAGCACGGGGTTCAATACAGAGTAAAGGTCCCTCGACACTGTCTCCATCAAACACTCGCAGGACTGGGACAGCACGGGGTTAGATACAGAGTAAAGCTCCCTCTACACTGTCCCCCATCAAACACACCCAGGACAGGGACAGCACGGGGTTAGATACAGAGTAAAGCTCCCTCTACACTGTCCCCCATCAAACACACCCAGGACAGGTACAGAACGGGGTTAGATACAGAGTGAAGCTCCCTCTACACTGTCCCCATCAAACACTCCCAGGACAGGTACAGCACAGGGATCGATACAGAGTGAAGCTCCCTCTACACTGTCTCCATCAAACACTCCCAGGACAGGTACAGCACGGGGTTCGATACAGAGTGAAGCTCCCTCTACACTGTCCCCCATCAAACACTCCCAGGACAGGGACAGCACGGGGATCGATACAGAGTGAAGCTCCCTCTACACTGTCTCCATCAAACACTCCCAGGACAGGGACAGCACGGGTTAAGATACAGAGCAAAGCTCGCTCTACACTGTCCCCATAAACCACTTCCAGGAGAGATATAGCACGTGGTTAGATACAGAGTAAAGCTCCCTCTACACTGTCCCCCATCAAACACGCCCAGGACAGGTACGGCACGTGTTTAGATACAGAGTGAGGCTCCCTTTACACTGTCCCCATCAAACACTCCCAGGACAGGGACAGCACGGGGTTAGATACAGAGTAAAGCTCCCTCTACACTGTCCCCCATCAAACACTCCCAGGACAGGTACAGCACGGGGTTAGATACAGAGTAAAGCTCCCTCTACACTGTCCCCCATCAAACACTCCCAGGACAGGTACAGCACGGGTTTCGATACAGAGTGAAGCTCCCTCGACACTATCCCCATCAAACACTCCCAGGACATGTACAGCACGGGTTTCGATACAGAGTGAAGCTCCCTCGACACTGTCCCCATCAAACACTCCCAGGACAGGGACAGCACGGGGTGAGATTCAGAGTGAAGCTCCCTATACACTGTCCCCATCAAATAATCCAATGACAGATACAGCATGGTGCTAGATTAAAGGAAAAGCTGCCTCCACATTGTGCACATCAAACACACCCAGGACAGGTACAGCACGGGGTTAGATACAGCTCAAATCTTCCTCTACATTTTGCCCATCATTGTGTGTGTGTGTGTGTGATAGAGTGTGTGTGTGCGTGTGAGAGAATGTGTGTGTGAGAGAGAGTGTGTGTGTGTGAGAGAGAGTGTGTGTGTGTGTGAGAGAGAGTGTGTGTGTGTGAGAGAGTGTGTGTGAAAGAATGTGTGTGTGAGAGAGAGAGTGTGTGTGTGTGTGAGAGAGAGTGTGTGTACGAGAGAGAGAGTGTGTGAGAAAGTGTGTGTGTGTGAGACAGAGTGTGTGTGAGAGAGTGTGTGCGAGAGAGAGAGTGTGTGCGAGAGAGAGAGTGTGTGTGCGAGAGAGAGTGTGTGTGCGAGAGAGAGTGTGTGCGTGAGAGAGAGGGTGTGTTAGAGAGTGTGTGTGTGTGAGAAAGAGTGTGTGTGTGAGAGACAGAGTGTGTGTGAGAGAGTGTGTGTGAGAGAGAGAGTGTGTGCGAGAGAGAGAGTGTGTGTGTGTGAGAGAGAGAGTGTGTGTGAGAGAGAGAGAGTGTGTGTGAGAGAGAGTGTGTGCGAGAGAGAGAGTGTGTGTGTGAGAGAGAGAGTGTGTGTGAGAGAGAGAGTGTGTGAGAGAGAGAGAGTGTGTGTGTGAGAGAGAGTGTGTGAGAGAGAGAGAGTGTGTGTGAGAGAGAGTGTGTGAGAGAGAGAGTGTGTGTGTGAGAGAGAGTGTGTGTGAGAGAGAGAGTGTGTGTGTGAGAGAGAGTGTGTGAGAGAGAGAGAGTGTGTGTGTGAGAGAGAGTGTGTGTGAGAGAGAGTGTGTGTGTGTGACAGAGAGAAAGAGCATGCGTGTGAGTGAGAGAGTGCGTAAGAGATAGTGTATGTGTGTGTGAGAGAAAGAGAGAGCATGTGTGTGTGTGTCTGAGAGGGTGTAAGGAGAGCGTCTGTGTGACCTGATCTCCCTCGACAGTCTATCAGTAACTGAAACACGGGATTAGATGCAAAGTAAAGGTCCCTCGACACTGTTCCCATCAAACACTCCCAGGAAAGGTACAGGTACAGCACA